>NC_052615.1:10483258-10782766 GCF_016545825.1 Eucalyptus grandis
TGGATGTGAATGTTTTTTTATCTTTCTCGTTATACTTTAGTCTGGATCTAGGTATTTCGAGTAAAAATTTTGACGTGTCTTAATTATTTTCGTTAGATATTTCACTCTGGATGTGAATGTTTTTCAATCTCTGGATGTGAATATTTTTCAATCTTTCTCATTATACCTTAGTCTGGATCTAGGTATTTCGAGCATAAAATCTCGACATCTTTACCGTCTTTTTTTTATAATAAAAGGTAGAGATTTACCTTGTTTGGTGGTGCAGAGAGACGACTTCAAATTCTTGAACCAGCCAAGCTGAACACTCAACGAGTCATTTGTCCACAACACAATATTCTGAGCAGAGAAGAAAGACGAGTCGAACGCTGTGGCACCAGCAACTGCGAAGTTCACTCCCTCACGGATGTGGACATGGGGACCTTTGGCTACTGCCAGATATGGTGGGAGATACGGCAGTCCAAATGCTTCAGCTGCATTCTCATTGTTTTACGTTCATCGGGAGATTAAAAATACTTTATTATTAGCATTAAAAACGAAATATCCTGTTAGAGAAGAAATTAAAGAGAGAGCATGAAATACCTATGAAATCAACAATGAGGCGTCCGTCCGAGCATCGACCAGTTGCGTGGTGGAAGAAAGTCTCTCCATAAGGGAGCTTTTTGATGACCGGAAATTTGGGTGCCTCAGAAAAGGAGGTAGTTTCCAGTGTCGCTCAGAGAGTCGCTTTGAAGTTGAAGATTGCTTCGTAGCACCTGGGGGTTGACAAAACGGATTCCAAGAGAGACGCTCAGAGAGTCGCCGAAGTTGAAGATTGCTCCGTAGCACCTGGGCCTTGACAAAACGGATTCAAAGAAAGACAGTGGAGCAAGAAGAAGACTAGGATCTTCATGGCTTTCAAGTCAAACAATACTTGAAAATTTGGATGAAGGAAGGGTCTGCTTGGGGTTGAGCGTCAGCCCTTGCGTTATATCATAGAGCGACCTCACCTTCCCAATATAGGCACTGAAGTTTGGGCAGACGAAGCGTCAATTGCTGACTTGCACTCTCAGAAAGGAAAGGCACCCTTTTTTATAAAATGGGTAAAGGCCTTCGAATGCGTCAACCGGGTAAAGAAACTCTGCTTATTCGAGAAGCCAAGTCATAAGGACTATTCGCAACTTAGATGCATTGAATCCTGCAGAATAATTTAACCGGACGAAGTGAGATTAATGACGTTGCAAGATATGAATGACGTTGCACATGGTAATGACAAGCTAAGTAGCAAGGACATGTGCGGCACGACACGTCGATACATCATTTCTTAAAAATAGAGAATTCCGATACGTTACGACACGTTGAATATTAAATGAATATTTTTATTTTTAATTAATTTGATTCAAATTCATAAATAATAAATTAATTAAAAAGAGCCTATAATAAATGTACACTAATAATATTAATAAATCAATTCATTTGAAATTCGAAAGATATATTCATAATTAATGCGAAACATGTTTTTAATTTTAACAAAAGTTATTGATGAAACTAATAATTAATAATAAATTAGAATCAATTTATTTAAACAAATTCATGATTTTCTAGAATGACCAAAATTTATCATTATTCAAAATTCAATACTTTTACTTTTGAAATTATTTTCAATTTCATTTATTTAATTTTCTGATAAAAAAATCCTAAAATCCACCCTTCATCCATTTCCCTCCACCCCAAACTTATTTTCTTTTTTCCCTCCCTACACCAGCGACAGACGGGCTGTCGGCCTCACTTCCCCTCCCCCACAACTCAAAAGTCATGCCATCGTCCCCATCTTTTTTATTTTTTTAGCTCCCTTATCAAAAACCCTAGTGACCCTCTTTTTCCTCCCCCTTCTACCACTTGCACAAAAAACACCAGACCAAGACAAACACGCAAATAGCAGACCTCGCTCCCCTCTTTCGCACCCAGTATCGTTTCGCAGCTTCCGACGATGGAGTGGACGCGATGCCGAGGAGGAGGAGATGCCGCCGCCGCCGCCGCCGCTCGCGGCACCCCCTTGGGCCCCGATCCCTTCCTCTTCTCTTCCTCTTGATTTTCTCATCCTCCTTCTCGCTGCACAACCACCTTCCTCTCCGCACAGCCCCCTTCCCTCTCCTCTTCCTCTTGATCCTTCTCCTCCTCCTCCTCCTCCTCCTCGTCGCCGATTCATCGCAATAGTGGCGGCCCTCGCCGCTCTCTCTGGCCATCTCTCGCCATCGCTCACGGCCTCTGCTCCCTCGCCCTCCCTCCCCCCACTCGGAGTCTTCCGGACACGCATCAACACACGTGTCGAAAAAAGTTGACTACTTGTCGGAAAATCGGACACACAATCAACGCGTGTCCGACCGTGTCTGAGCATGTCCGACATGCTCCGACACGTGTCGGACATGACACGGAAGCACGAACAACGTGTCCGTGCTTCATAGATAACAAGGTGATTGATGCAAGTGTCACGGGCCGATCGATCAGCTGGATCAACTCTCGGTTCACCGTGCGGCCTTAGGTTTTACCCCAAGCGGCCTTTCACACTCGACTCACAACGAACTTCTAGAGAGAAACACTTGATGAGAGAGAAGCTCTGGATTTTCATATATGTTGTGAATGAATTACAATGAGGAGGACACCCCTTTATATATACAAGTATACAGACAAACCCTACCCGTAGATCTCCCTTAGATCTAACGGTGGAGTGCACCTCCCCATCTACCAACCACTTGCATTCATAGCTAACTACCAGCTATATGCATTTATAGCCAACTACCAGCTACTCGCATTTATAATGTATGCGTACAAATACGGTATCACCCGCCCCTAGGAGAATTGTACATCTCGGGGACATAGGTCGGTCATCACGTGTCACGCCCGTGCCATGAAACCTCTTGGACATGCTAACTTTCGGGCCGTGACATTCTCCCCACCCTAATCGGCGCGCCCTCGTCGCGTCTTCGGCATGGAAATCTTCTATCTCTTTCTGCCAAAGACTCTCCTCGGGCTCCCAAGCTGCTTCGCTCTCGGGAAGACCCTTCCATCGGATCATATATTCGCGCTTGGGCGCACAATACCTTTCGTATGACTCGGTCCGCCAAGATGGACTCAACTTCCCGATCATACGAGGTCTTTGCCCGAGCGGTGCTCGATGAGACTCTCCTCGATCCGGGTCTTCCTCATCAATTTGGAAGGGTTTGAGCATGCCCCGTGGAACACCGGATGTACTTTTAGCCCGGTAGTTCCAGCTTGTATGCAACTCTTCCAACCCGTTATAACTTTCAGAAATGGCCCCTCATAGCTGACGGATCACCCTTTGTGCACATCCTTATATCGAAGAACCACGTGCAACTTGGCCAGCACTTGGTCTCCAACTTGGAACTCCACATGCCGTCGCTTCTTGTCCGCCCATTTCTTCATGCGCTTGGAGGCTTTGTGTAGACACGCCCGGGCCAAGTCCGTCTCTTCTTGCATATTCTTGGCAGGAACTTGTACGAGGCGGACTCCCGGTAACCCGAAGCAATGGTGCTCGGGTGTTTGGTTGTTGTCCCGGTTGCAGCCTCGAGCGGACTCTGGCGGTCGGCTCGCTCCGTGCAAATTGTAGGAGAAGCTGAGGCTCGTCGATCAGCTTCGCCCAATTCACTTGCGTTGTGCTCACATAGTGCGGAGTAGATCTCCAAGAGTGCATTGACCCGCTCCGTCGACCGTCGGTTTGGGGATGCAAGCTCGTGGACATGTTCAACTCCGCCCCAGCAATTTGAACAGCTCGGACCAGAAACGTCCCGTGAGCGAGGTCCCGTCGCTCACGATCGTTCGTGCACACCCAATACTTCACCACATGCTTCATGAACAATTTGGCCGCTTCTTCGGCCGGGCAATCCTTTGTCGCAGGCACAAAGGTTGCATACTTTGAGAACCGATCGACCACCACCATTAGAGTCCGGCACCCTTCGGACTTTGGTAGGTTGACGATGAAGTCCATGGAAATGCTTTCCCATGGGCGAGTTGGGACTGAGGAAGCGGCTCCGGTAAGCTTTGGCGACAATCGTTGCTCGGCTTGTCTTGTTGGCAAACCAGACAAGTCTTCACATATGCCTCCGTCGTCGCGCATTTGTGGCCAATACCGATCTTGACGAGGGCCGGCGTGCGGTGGATCGGGATGACCCGCCCACGCCGAGTCGTGGCACTCGCGCAAGATTTCCTTCCTCGGCTTCCCACGGAAGGGCACGTAAAGCCGCCTTCCCTTGGTGTAAGAGGAGCTCGTCCTCACACCAAAGCGCCAGGTCTTACCTTCCTTGGCATACCCAGGATGAGAGCTTGGGCTCTTGGATCATGTTCAGCCCTTCTTTGATGCGGTCGACCCAAGGACAGCTCGGTCGACTCACCATGTGGCTCATCGGCTCCATCCTTCGACTCAACGCGTACGCACGAGTTGGCCTTCCCTGGTTTGTACTCTAGCGTGTAGTCGAACTGCGCAGAAAATCCTGCCATCGGGCTTGCCGGACTCAACTTCTTTTGGGTGCAGAGTAGCTCGTAGCCACGTTGTCCGTCTTCACAATGAACTTTGATCCCGGAGATAATGTCTCCACGTCCGGAGGCAATGGACCACCCGGTCATCTCCTTCTCTTGAATGGTATCTGCGTCGCTCGGTATCGTTCGGCTTTCGGGACTCGAACGCCACCGGATGGCCATCTTGCATAAGGACACCTCCTATGGCGTAGTCCGATGCATCGGTCTCCACTTCGTACGGCTTGGTGTGGTCGGGCAATGCCAACACCGGCTCCTCAGTCATGGCAGTCTTCAATCGGTCGAAGGCCCTTTGGCACCGATCCATCCACTCCCACGCCCTTTCCTTCTTCAGTAGGTCCGTGAGTGGCACGGTGATGCTCGAGTAGCTCCGCACGAACCGTCGGTAGTAGTTGGTGAGGCCCAAGAATGACCTCAACGCAGGTACCTTCGTCGGCGGCTCCCATTCGTGACGTCAGTGAATCTTCGCCTTGTCCATCCGCACTTTACGTCCACCTCCGACAATGTGCCTTTAAAAGCAGGACTTCTTTTTGTGCAAAGGCACACTTCTCGCGCTTGACAAACAGCTCGTTCTCGCGCAAGACTTGGAAGACTTGCCTTAAATGTTCGACATGCTCCCCCAACGTTCGGCTATAAATCACAATGTCGTCTAGATAAACCACTACAAACCTATCTAGGAAAGGGTGGAGTACCTTGTTCATCATTGTGCAGAAAGTGGCGGAGCGTTGGTCAAGCGAAAACGGCATCACCAGGAACTCGTAGGATCCATACCGCGTCACGCAAGCCGTCTTTGGCTCGTCCCCCTCGGCGATCCGAACTTGGTAGTATCCCGATCGGAGATCCAGCTTGGTGAACCATTGAGCTCCCCAAGTTGATCAAGAGATCCATGATGGCGGGATCGGGTACTTGTTCTTCACCGTCGGTTTGTTCGGCGCCAGTGGTGATGCACATCCGGAGTGACCCATCGTGCTTCTTTTGGAATAGGACCGGCGCACCGAATGGGGCTTTGGACGGCCGTATGTAGCCCGCATCGAGCAGCTCCTTGAGTTGTTTCCTTAGTTCTTCCAACTCGGGTGGTGCCATGCGGTAGGTGCTTGGCGCGGTGGTGGCGTCGGGCACAAGCTCGATCCGGTGATCTACCTCCCTCTTGGGTGGCGGCTTCTTGGTAGCTCGAAGGCATGGCGTCCTTGGGCAGTGAGGACTTGGGTTGCTTCCATCGGGACTTCCTCCCCTTCACCCTTGCCGTCTTCGATCTTCAAGGCCCCGCCGGGAAGGTCACCTCACCCTTCCTTGCTCCTTTGGTGAGTCGGATGGCCGAGATCATTTTTGATCACGCTCCGACTCACGATGGACGGAATCACGCATTGGCTACCCTTGTCCAACACGCATATACATTCCGCAAAGGAACAACAGACATGGATTCTATCTAGGAACTTAATTCCAATGACAAGATCATAATCGTCAAGTGGAATTACCTCTAAGTTTCCTTGCCTCTCCATGACCAGTGTAGCTCCACATCCCTTGCAACCCCGATCGCGGGGACTTCCTTGAGTTCACGGTCTTGAGCCAACCGGTTCCCTTCTCAACCCGTAGGTTAAGTTTCTTCGCGGCCTCCTCAGAGATGAAGATGTCGGATGCTCCCGTGTCCACCAGCGCACTCACCGTGGTCACCCCGATCTTCACGTCCCGAACATCAAACCCTTTAGGTTCTTTGGCCTTCTTGGCCTTGATCGTGCTAAGGAGCGCACGATCCCACCGCGCTTCCTCCCTAGGCTCGTCCTCTTTGCAAAGAGCAGCCAGCTTGGCTTTGTTCGGGCAATCTCGCCATATGCGGACCGTCGCAAAAAAACAGCTATACGAGCGTACCTTCCTTTGCCCACCTCCGTTTTGTCCCGCATTAGCCCGGTGAGGATGAGGACCATTCGGCGGTCTAGCTCCGGTCGGGCGGTTGTTGAATCTGCGATCTCCCCACCGATGCCTTTGTCCCTTGGACGGGTGTCAGTCGGGATGTGGAAGCGACGCCTTGTACTCCACAGTGGCTCGGCTACGGTCATGGCCGTAGTGAGATCTCCCACGTTGTACGCTTCAATTCTTGCTTCGTCCATGGCAAGAGACCACCCATGAGCTGGTGAAACGCTTCAACTTCATTCATCGGGGATTTGGAGTAGCAGCTCCAAGAACCGCTTGATGTAGTCGCGCACACCACCTTTTTGCTCGAGCGTTTCAGCTCGTCACGAGCTTCCTCCTCATAGCGGGAAAATAGTTCCGTCGGAACTCTTGACAAAGCCTACCCAGTCGCGATAGGATTCCCGCACCTATCGTCGACCGACAAACGCCACCACAACAAAGCACTATCCGCTAAGTACATAGATGCGGTGTTTACCCGTGTTTGGTCGTCGTTGATTCCCATGGCTGAAGTATCGCTCCATGTACCACGAAAGTTGTCCACGTCCTTGGCCACCCGCGAGCCGGAATTCCTTTGGCTTCGGCGTGTCCACCCGTGGACCTTGCACCCGTGATGACACCGTTCACGCGTGCAGCTTGTGCCTCGCGACTTACCCGTAAGCTCGGCAATCTCCGCGCGCATGGCCGCCATTGCGGCTTCCAAGGGTTCGTACCTTTGTGTGAGTTCTTCTGTAGGGTCCCCGGCCAACTCATGGCGGAGTTCTCCCATGCCGGTCTTGAGCTCTTGCACTTCCGCAAACAGCTCCTCCCTTCCCGGCGTCAACTCCGTCCACGGTGCAGGTCGGGTCATCAACCGATCCTTGGACATCGGAGGACGAACAGCTCTAGCTTCGCCATCCGTTGTGCAAGATCCCCCATAGGCTCTTTTGAACCACCACGGGCTTTCTTCCCTCGGCCACCGCCCTTCTCGGCGTTCCGCCCACGATCAGCGCCGTCTTCACCCAGGACCAACGCCTCATCAGATCGTGGATCAGCCATTACACTTGCGCTTGGATCGCAAATCAGCTACGATACCACTTGTCACGGGACGATCGATCAACTACGGATCAACTCTCGGTTCACCGTGCGGCCTTAAGGTTTACCCCAAGCGGCCTTTCACACTCGACTCACAACGAACTTCTAGAGAGAGAAACACTTGATGAGAGAGAAGCTCTGGATTTTCATATATGTTGTGAATGAATTACAATGAGGGAGGACACCCTTTATATACAAGTATACGACAAACCCTACCCGTAGATCTCCCTTAGATCTAAGCGGTGGAGTGCACCTCCCCATCTACCAACCACTTGCATTCATAGCTAACTACCAGCTATATGCATTTATGGCCAACTACCAGCTACTCGCATTTATAATGTATGCGTACAAATACGGTATCACCCGCCCCTAGGAGAATACTGTACATCTCGGGGACATAGGTCGAGGGTCATCACGTGTCACGCCCGTGCCATGGAAACCTCTTGGACATGCTAACTTTCGGCCCGTGACACAAGCATGACATGCACATGACCTTTTTGTATTTTCTTTATTGAATTCAGAATTAATTAAATAACCCAATTTAAACATGCAAGTTATCCTAGAAAAGAAAATCCACTTTATTCGAAAAGATATTTTTGGTATTTTATTAAATTCGGAATTAGAAATTACTCTAAATATGCAACACTATCTAAAAAAATCTATTTCGATTTATTTTCTAATTTATTTTTTTGGATTTTTTCTTTAAAAAGAAAAACCAATTCAAATCAAACAAAAATAGAAAGAAATCAAATCCTCATCAAATACGGCATCAAATCACATGAGATATTATCAATATCCGTATAATTTCAGAAATAAATTGACGAATCATGTCTCGGGCATGAGATCGCATTCATCAATTTTTCGTGCAAATGCATATGATATTTCAATTATGGGATCAGATTAATGATTTTCTGTACAATTGCAAATCGTATCTCAGGCATGAGTTCAAATTCTTCATTGTATACACGTTGTGAAGTTAGGAGAATTTCCTTATTCACAGAAATTCATAAGATTTCTTTTGGATGTGACAATATTGACCAAATATTCAAATAAAACCGCTATTTTACAAACTAGGCATCAAGATGTATGAAAATCGAATTAGTCGAGATTCTTAACTAATTCATGATATGCTCAGATAGCGCTTCTAAATCTGGACTCGTCGGATGGTGGGATCGGCAATGGCTCACGGTGATCAGCAGTGCAACGGTTCGGTGGTTGGGATCGGCCTAAACAACGTGAGAAATTGGCATTCTCAACGTGAGGAGCTCCTAAACGGGGAAGGCAATCACGAGCTTTGAGAGTTCTTCGGACAAGGATGAACGACTTGCTGGAGCAGGCTGAGTGCGTTCGGCACAATAAAAGCTCGCCGAGATGCTGTGATAATTATGGAACTCGTTTGAGTGGCTGCTAGGTGTAAAGCCTGGATCGGCAACCGCCTGGAATTTCACCGAGAAGCCTGCAAAGGACAAACAAATCAATGGGTCTCGCCGGCGGTGTTCGAGGGACCTGCAAGGAAAAATAACCAAGCTCGGTGTTGTCTATTCTTCTTCTAAAGGGTCCGCACATGGCCAGACGTTCCCCAACTCTTTACGATCTCCTTGCCAAAAAAATATTCTTTTGCATCCATCAAGTAAGATCACAAAACCCAAAACATTATTGTCAAGTTTGGACAAAATCCAAAAGAAAACAAATCCACCATTTGAACTTATGACTGAGCAAACATCAGCCTCTTCTTCTAGCTCACGGCAAAGTTGGTTTTTGGAAGACAGGGCACGCGAAGTTGTTCGAGCACGACAAGGACGACAACCGGTGATCTTTTGCTGCTGTGATTCGTCGTCCGTGACTGGGTTCAACAGGGCCGATGCCGAATCTGCTTGGCTCGTCAGAAACCAGAAACCTTTATGGGGAGTGCAAACCGCCACAACAGCAGCGACGGAAGGAGATTGGCCCAGTGAACAGCAACAAAACTCACGGGACTTCCACCTTTGCGGACAGTTGCAACATTAGACAATTGGTACAGTGTGCAATAGTTAATATATTACAATTGTATCATAACTAATTTACTAAATTTTTTGAGTGAAAATAAGTCTCACTAGATATGTTGACAAGCTTGAACTAGGATTCCTCTTGGTAATCTCTCCATATGAAAGAATCACGTTTCTGTTGTGCACTTCCAACATAATTTTATTCTTAGTTGGTGACCAGTTAAAACCAATTTCAAAGTTGTCATAAAACAACTACATATGAAAAATGGTTGAGTTCTTCAACTCTAAAACTGAGGAATTTTGGGATCTGTGTATTGAAAGTCCTATAACTTATCATAACTTATCATCAAAGTATAATTAAGTATTAAAACTTGCAAAAAGTGCAATCAAATCTTAAAATTTGTCAAATTAGTTCAATCAAGTCTTTTCATTAACTTTATTCAATTTCGTTAACAGAGAACACTGACGTGACTTTTTTTTTTTTTTAAATTGTTACTTTCATACGACTAAGATATCTTTTAAAAAAAAAAAAAGACGAAAGTCATGAGCAGGGCTGCAAGCCCTCGCCAATCCCAAGTAGCAACTTCAATGCTTCTAAGATAACTTCGTCAGATTAAATTATTATGCAGGATTCAACGCATCTAAGTTGGGATTAGTCCTTAAGACTTGGCTTCTCGAATAAGCAGAGTTTCTTTACCCGTTTGACGCATTCGAAGGGCTTTACCCATTTTATAAAAAAGGGTGCCTTTCCTTTCTGAAAGTGCAAGTCAGCAATTGACGCTTCGTCTGCCCAAACTCCAGTGCCTATATTAGGAAGGTGAGGTTGCTCTATGACATAATGCAAGGGCCTCAACCCCAAGCAGACCCTACCTTCATCGAAATTTTCAAGTATGGTTTGACATGAAATCCATGAATATACTAGTCTTCTTCTTGCTCGGCTGCCTCTCTTTGGAGTCGGTTTTGTCAAGTCTCAGGAGCTTCGAAGCAATCTTCAACTTCGGCAACTCTCTGTGCGACACTGGAAACTTCCTCCTTTCTGGGGCACCCACATTTCCAGTCATCGAAAAGCACCCTTATGGAGAGACTTTCTTCTACCACACAACCGGTCGATTTTCAAACGGACGCCTCATTGTTGATTTCATAGGTATTCCATGTTCTCTCTTCAATTTCTTCTCTATCAGAATATTAACGATGTATTTTTAATCTCCCGATGGACGTAAAATGTGAGAATGCAGCTAAAGCATTTGGACTACTATATCTTCCACCATATCTAGCAGTAGCCAAAGGTCCACCTGTTGGTACAGGAGTGAACTTCGCAGTTGCTGGTGCCACAGAGATCGACTCGTCTTTCTTCTCTGCTCAGAAAATTGTGTTGTGGACAAATGACTCGTTGAGTGTTTAGCTTGGCTAGTTCAAGAATTTGAAGTCATCTCTCTGCACCACCAAACAAGGTAAATCTCTACCTTTTATCATTATTAATTCCTTGATTTTTATGATCGGTTTTAATTTTTCTCATGTTTTTCATTTTTTTATTTCACGTCATCACTTTTTGTCCAGCCATTGCCGAGAGGCCGTCCACTTCAGTAATTCTACACATATTTGGATAAAAAGCAATTACATAAGCCAGATGAACTGATGCATGCAATATGTATCTTTTGACACATTAGGGAAATACCTGTAAAAAGTGAGATGTGTACACACTAGTTGTCATAGAGATGTATTCAATGACGGACCAAAGAAGGGACTGGAGATGTCTGTCACTTCCTTCTGCTACTTGGTGCTTAGTATTACTTTCATGAAATTTGTGCTATATTTTATCAACTTGAAGATGAAAAATAATTCATTCTCTAACCTCAATGAGCTATGTTATAAGTTTTAAGACTTAATTACATTTTTATTATAAGTTTTAGGACTATCAATGCAGTTATTTTCAAGTAATATATATGTGTGCGTGCGTGTGTGGGCATGCGCGTATGTTGCTTTTTGCCCATCATTGAGCAAAGGGACTTTTGGCTATAATAATCAAAATAGATGTGCCAATGACCTTATGTGCCCTCATTTCTATTTTGACATCTCATAATTTAGAAAATAGGCATAATGTAGTTTTATGATCTCGGGCCTTGCATCGATCAAACAGTCATCAAGCATGCATCTTGTCAAAGATTGTCAGGTTTGTCGATAACATTAAGGATTCAACCTAATAAAATAAAAAATAAAAATATCATCGATTATCATCTTGCATTCACTTTCTCTAGAAAGCTCTTTTGTACTTTTAAACTAGGGACATTGTAGTTTCAATACCTTTCGGCTGACGGAGACTTGGCAGCCAACCAATGCCGTCGGCCCAACCCAATTTTTACGGTAGAGCCCATTTCAACTTTTTAGCTCAATTTGAGCCCAATTAAACTCAATTTCTTGGCCCACTAAGCTCCCTAACCTAACCTATGGCCAACTAGGATTAAAGATGAATTTGGTTTAGCTTTTCTAAGGAACTTTTAGTCTCCAAAGACCCTTGAGAAAATGCTAGGGTGTGTGCAAGCTTGTCCAAGGGACTTCAATCAAATGTTGGTCTTGGGAGAGCTGAAAGCCCAATGCTAATAGAGACCAGCTTTGGGCTTTTAGCATTTAGTAAAACTGAAACTATATATTTTTAAAATTATTATCATACATTTTACTTTTCAATTTTACCTTTTATTGTTCCAAAACTACCTTTACCTTTACTAAAGTTGGCAAAAAGTTTAATATCTTTTAATAAAAAGGAAAAAATGAAATCCAAAAACCCTTTATAAAAAAAGATTTTTCAAACACTATTTACGCCAAAAAAGCTTCGCAATTTTTTACCAAACCTAATTTTCATTTCCCCAAAACCCTTTAGACCAAAGATATTTACATTTTCCCAAGGCCCATTTCCAAAGCTGAACCAAACCCAGCAAAATACGAGTCCAAAGAGACATTGGGCCAGTCAAACCAGCCCCCAAGAGCCCACAAAGTTTGGGCCATCACCTTCCACCAAGCCCACCAAAGCCCTCAAGCGGCTGGCCTACGTAGGAGCTTCCTTGTTATTTTTGTTTTCCATCCCTCACCGAAGATTCCAAGCCCGAACCAGTCTTTGGAAACACTTCTCTTGCTTCTCTTATATTCTAGAGTGAATCTTGTGATGGGAAACTAATTTTATGAAACCGTTACATGAGATACTTTCTCTGCGACCGGATCTTTGTGTATTAGAGAGCTTTCATTTAATTGTGAACTAACTCTTCCTATGCTTCTGGATGTAGAAAGAATAGGCCTAAGCAGAGCTCAGCTTACCTTGCAATGGTTTTGAAGCCACCCTATTTCACTCCAGGTGTGGAAACTATTATACTTTCCTATCCAACGGTAGCGTACTAATGTACTGACGTGGCGTCTACCTTCATCACCGATAGGCCCCTCGATTCCCACTCAAGCTTTTCTCTCCGATGAGTGGGAATATGGAAGGTGGAATCGCGAGGTCTCCCACCCTAAGGCAAATCTCCTACCTTTTTTTTTTTTCTTCCTTGAGCCTTTAAAGGACCAGCTTAGATCCAATAGCCAAATCATGTAAGTCAATGTGATTTTGTTCCTTCTTTGATTAATGTTTAATTCTCGATTGTTTCCGATATGCCTGTGGTTGTGTGACTTCACACTTTATCCTAACAGTGAGAAATTAGAGATGCAGCTGTGCAACCAGAAATTATACATATCGCATTTTGGGAAGTTGTAGTCCCAAATTTCATGAGTCCCATAGTCAAACGTGCCACGACCCTACTGGGAAGAAAAAGTATTCAACTTTTTTTTTTTAATAATCATCTTAGAGTATTCGCAATACACGATAAACTAGAAGCAATGCATTTTGTGGATTTATAGATATCTTGTGGTCACTTGTCAACAAATTTTTTATAATGCTTCTAGCAAAAAAAAAAAAAAAAAAGATCTCACCCACCCCCGCCGTGGCACGTTGGTTCGAGCATTTCTCCCATCCCAGTTGGGGAGGTTCGAGTCACCCGCGTGCACAATTGCGCAACTTAAGTGCAGCGCCGTGGTGAGTGGGTCCCAGGCGCTAGCGTCGCCCGAGGTTTATGTCGCGGCTTTGCCCAGTGTCTGGCCCGGTTCCCGGGTCATAACAAAAAAAAAAAAGATCCCTATTACGTTTGTTTCTTATTTAATAATACACACATGCAATCTTGGGGAAAATATATGACCTCCATATCCTATATATTTGGTTACTAAAATTTGAATATTATTTGTCGAAATAAATAAGTTTCACTATTAGAGGATGAAGCAAGTTTTGTATCAGTCGATTGTTGTGTTTGACTGCTTGTATAGAAGCAACTATACTTGCTTCCATTTACGATGGCCAATTTCATCAATGTTGTGATACGTAGCAAAGAGAATCTCCTACTTTAGAAAAATGACAGTCCTTCTCTTCTTTCACAAAATATGATCAATTGGTCATCTTATAAATAATTTATCAATGAAAGAACGCATGATTGATTATTTTGATTTACTTCTCACGTATTTTAACTTTAAAATTGATTTTTTTCTATCTTATAACCAATCTTGTGCCAATAATTATGTCTTGATTTTTTTTTATCTTTTCATATATATGTACAAACATTTCATATTATATCAAAATTTTCTTTTTGTAAATTTACAATTAAAATATTTCGTAATAAGGCAATTTTGTAAAAAAATCAATTGTCTAGCTTTTCATATGCATGGCGGAGTGCATCTTTGCTAGTCTTAGAAAATGAACTCTTTAACTACTCATTTTGGAAATGAAATTGAATCGGAATGTTTGACTTAGGTGTAAGGATAGCATCTTCGAAAGTTACACATAATCCCTCGAAAAGAGTAGTTTAATATCCTCACCATAACGTATTCCCTCCCAAAGAATAGTTTAATATCCTAACTAACATTTCCCTCCAAGAGAGTACTTTAATATCCCATCTTACATACTAAAATTGGAATATTTCGAAGATAATATAAATTTTTCGGTGTGGATACACATCGTTTTCCCCGCCAACGAATTCTAAAACGATATAAAGAACAATGGACTATTTCATCATTGACTAAAAAAAATTGGAAAATTTTCGATATATCTCATTTAAAATATAGCGTAGTTAATAAGGCAGTGGAAACTAATCATGACACCGCACCGCAGCCTCAACATGTCATATCTAATTATTCGTTGCTTTTAAACGATGACATCGACAACTTCATATTCGTGCACATTTATTTGAAACAATGGGGAAATTCAAGCTTCAATCGTCCATGCCTTGTCAGTGTTTGCATCTCCTGTAGGAATACTGATAATTTGGAAGCGACAGAGCCAATCAAAACCGTTTTCACTATCGATAAAAATTTATGTTTAAATACTTTCATGGATAATAAAAGAAATAATTATTCATGCATTTTGTAACAGTGCTAGCAATCATTTTTCAAAAAATAATTTTCAAATTATCATTTTTCGCAAAATAAATAGAGCTTTAATTGTGTTGGCCTGATCTTAAACTTTTATTAGTAATTTTTGTCCAAGTTCATGAAAGATGAAGATGCAAATAAGTAAATTTTGATATTCTAAGTTTTGAGAAACGCCGGACGCTTTTAATGAAAATTTAGCCACAATTGCCTTTTATTATGTCCAATACGGCAAAATATGAGAAGACCTCGTACATACTAAATTCGATCTAGACAAACAGGCAAACATACGTAAGATCCTTACCCAAAAAAAACATACGTAAGATCTACTTATACATGGGATATATCAAACTCCGTTATTCTGAAAATGTGCAAGTAACCTTCGATAGACGCAACTATCCACATGAGGTTTGTGTGTAATTTTAGTTATTAGATTAAGATAAGAGCGGTGGAGATGTGAAGCCACCATAGAACAACCGTTTGGAGACGAAATGATAAGCAGCCTCGGTCAAGTGAATCCCATCCCAATCGACGAAGGCCGATGGATCTTCGCAAGCAGTTGAGCCGGGGTTACCACAATTTGCTGAATTATTGTAGTTGTATGGACCACCTCCTCCACAACAAGCCCTTAGTGCCCCTCCGTAAAAGCCTGCGTGAATACACTCGTAAATTTTAAGAGATTATGTAAAAATAGGTGCTCTTGTCAATGACATGAACTAAAATTTGCTAATTTTACGCATGTCATCTGGTGTATTTCATGAAATCAACGAAGCACTAGGGTTCTTCCTTTCATGAAATTAAAAATACATTCGCTTGCCCCGCATCCGCATCACCAATAAACCGGGCCTGCGATTCTCATGACCGATCTCCAGGATGACCCGATAATACAAGAAATGCCCAAATTGAACTAAACCGGCTCAGGCAAGTAAGGTTCAATCCAATATGACTTTTCATTGTTTTCAAGTTAAAATGGATTAGTCATTATATTTTTGGCCTCAAAAATCTTTTTCTATATGTTTGCAGCAACTTTATCCAATTCAACTCATATTGGCATATCTATTCTCGGTCATTTGATTTTAGTTATGTTTTTATTGTAAATTTTATTTGTGAGTTTATTATAAATCTTCATATGTTATTCCTAATTTTATTTTATTTTATTTTATTTTGAAAAGTAGTTAGGGTTGGTCTGGCCATTCCGGGCCTAAGCATGTCAAACCCTAGGTTCCAAGATGCAAATCTTTAATATAGGAAACAGTTCAATGTATATTGCGTCAATTCAGTTGGAGCCACATTCCATTACCAAATAATGCTTTAAAGATTTGGCTTCATTATATTGGTCCATCCACGTTGTCATTCCATCCTTAATTGCTTTTTGTGATTAAGACTCTAAAAGGTAAGGGAGAAAAATGTGGGGAAAAACAAATAAGTTGGCGTTCCTTTGATGTAAAGACGGTGCATGTTCTTTTATATTAAATAGAAAGTCATCTTTATAGATATGGTCCTTGATTGTCATTTGAAAATAAATCTATAATTACTCATAGAAATAGTGATGGATGTGACACGTGAAAAATAAAAGTCATACATCAACGATTTATTAGAAGAGCATTAGTTCAAGCAAAAAATATGCACTGTCAATGGAATTTGAGAGGAAAAAAAAAAGATAGGTGAAAAGAAGGCTCACCATAGTGTTTTGGAGTGCGATAAAGAGGTATGGAGGCACCATAATAATCAGCATACATAATTCTTGCATGAGGGTATTCCTCTCTCAATTTTTGCAATTCTTGCTTGAGGTAGTTATCGTGGTACTCGAAGAAAGCATTATAAGCCTTGAGACACCCACTTGGGTCATATGCCGATTTGTTAGGGCTATGAAGCAAAGTTAGAAACACGGCGGAGCAGCCCACTGGAAACTGTCCTGGGACCACCATATCCACGGCTCCTTCTTCTATTAGTATCTGTCATGGTTATAATGATTTAAGGAATATAAGAAGAAAAGATGGAAACTTGACAATAGTGTGAAATGATGATGATGATCTCATCATCATAATAATGATGATGATGATGATGATGATGGTCTCTCTCTCTTTCTCTCTGTTAACATGTGCTATGAATACTAGTCACCATTTAAGTTTTGTCAATGCTTCTTTGTGACATTTCAACTGCATCTTTGATTATTAGTTTTAGGGTTTACATTTGGTACAGCTATTGAAATAAAGTTTCTCCAAACAGTGTAGTGATTGAGGCATTTCTTTGTCATTATCAGCTCATGCCTAAGAGAAACGTCTCACCAATATGTGCTCCTAAATAAAACGTAATGACTCAGAGAGGTCCTTTGATTTTATAACTAGAATTTAACGTTAAGTTCGTGCTAAAGTAAGTTTGTGGAACATACATGGATGGCACGGGCGATTGCTCCAACGACTTGTGGTACCCAAGCACGTAGCTGTTTAACACTTAGACCAAAAATAAAGGGAAAGATGTAGTCATTGCCACCCATCTCCCCACCAAAAATAGAGACTTCTTGAGTAGTCATCACATTCTGCACACCCAAAAAATAAACAATAAAAGTTGTAACACGTGTTGCGTAAAGGTTCTACTAAGCACATAATTTATAAAAGTCAATGTCGCCTATCTCTCCCACCATAGAGAATTTTTTATGTTCAATTTGATAAATTATAGCACATATTTCCATAAAAGTCATACCAAAGGAGAGAGAGAGAGAGAGTCGGGTGAGACAAAGCGTGAGAGAGAGAAGAGAGGAGACAGAAGAGAGAGGAGGAAGAGCGTGAAGGGGAGGTAGGAGGCAGAAGAGAGAATTGCGTGCAAAGAGGAGAGAGAAAGAGGAGGAGAGTTCAATGGCCTGACAATTTGGGCCCCCACACGCGGCATGTGTTGCCCTCTTAGGGGTCTTCTTAATTGTCACGTTAGCACATAAGAGATACCCAATATTTTCTCAATCAGTGTGTATACATTTTTAACTTCGGATTATGTCCTTTAACTATAGTCTTTTTGTTTGTATTGGTTCGTGAAATCATAATATGTTTAGATTTGCTAAAGTTGACCACCACCTAAAATGGTGAAGTGGAAAAAAATAATAAAAAATTAAAATCGATCATTGAAACTACGGAATCAGTAATTCCTTTAGCCTCTTTTTGACAATAGAAGGTAGAAATTTTACCTTGTTTGGTGGTGCAGAGAGACTTCTTCAAATTCTTGAACCAGCCAAGCTGAACACTCAATGAGTCATTGGTCCACAAGAGTGGCCCAATCTTCTGAGCATAGAAGAAAGACGGGTCGAGTGCTGTGGCACCAACAACTGCGAAGTTCACTCCAGTACGAACAGGTGGACCTTTGGCTACTGAGATATGGTGGAAGAAACGGCAGCCCAAATACTTCAGCTGCATTCTCATATTTTTACATTCATCAGGAGATTAAAAACACTCTATTAGTAGGATCAAAAATAAAAATTCCTGCTAGAAAACCTAATCTCATTTTAAATAGGATTTATATTGGACATGCAAAGTCGTCTAGATTACATAAGTCAGATGATCTTTGGAAGTGTAATCATGTGCTGTTTTCATATGAGATAGCATTGTAGTGATCTGCTGTTTGAGTTGTGAGTCAAAAAAATTTTATGGTAAAACCTTCATTTATTTAGGAGGGACCAAAATACATTTATGATAAATGACTTCATACAAGTGATCAAAAAATGTAGACAAGATATTAGAAAGAGAGTATACAATACCTATGAAATCAATCACGAGCCGTCCGTTTGAGCATCGACCGGTTGGGTGGTGGAAGAATGTCTCACCGTAAGGAAGATTTTTATGCCTGGAAATGCAAGTGCCCCAGAAAGTAGGAAGTTTCCGGTGTCACTCAGAGAGTTGCCGAAGTTGAAGATTGCTTCATAGCGCCCAGGGCTCGACAAAACGGACTTTGAAGAGAGGCAGCAGAGCAAGAAAAAAGACTAGTATCTTCATGGCTTTCATGTCAAACAATACTTGAAAACTTCGATGAAGGAAGAGTCTGCTTGGGGTTGACCTTTATATCATAGAGGAACCTCACCTTCCCAATATAGACAGAGTTTTGGCAGACAAAGCTTCAATAGCTGACTTGCAATTTAATTAAGGAAAGACACCCTTTTATTAAATGGGTAAAGCCTTTGTGAAATCCCATCGAATGGGTTAAATGAGTAAAGAAACTCTTGCTTATTTGAGAAGTCAAATCATAAGGAATATTTGCAACTTGGATGCGTTGAATCCTGCATAAAAAATTAACAAGATTTGCATTGGAAATTTTAAAATTTATCACAAAAGTACAAATGAATCCTAAATTTAAAAAAAAAAAAAATACAATCGAGTCCTAAAATTTGTCAGAAATTACAATCGAGTACTAGAACTTTCAACAAGTACATTCAAGTCCTATAACTTGTCAAGCAAGTGCAATTGGATCCTAAATTTTTTAAAAAGTACAATAATCTAAAAATTTGATTGGACCAATTTGACAAAATTTGAGACATGTTTGTACTTTTTAAAAGTTTTAGAATTTGATAAATTGTAAGAGTTTATTGCATTTTTTGAAAATTTTATGATTTAATTATACTTTCACGATAAATTTCAAGATTTTCAGTGCAGTTATTTCTTATTTATTTGATGAAATTATCTTTAAGAGCGGTAAAGTTGCTACTTGGGGGAGTAGTTTAGATATGTCCCCCTTCTTAAATTAGAATAAAGAATAATTCTAGAATGATAAGCCGCTATTTTGAAGAAAAGAGGGCGACGACCGGCATGAGAATTGGTGGAGGCTGTCTACCTCTTTGAGAACGACGCATTGTGTGACTTGTCGGCACATCGACGGCAGCATGGGCGGCTGTGGTGGAGTCTATGACTGGTAAAGAATTATGCACGTATTAAGAAAAAATTTGATTTGGCACACTAACGTCTGCGAAAGGGATAGATAAAACAAGAGAAACTATCATGTTGCGCTAGATAAAAACATTTTTTTTTTTTTTGGAAAAGTGACGTTACGGCGGCTAACATTAATTGTTTGTGTTTCAGAGATAAAAAAAAAATTCGTAACCATTTTGAGAAAAAGAAAAATAGTCAATGAACATTCTCGGCAAAGCGCACTTATCAAAGGGGTGCTTGACATTTACAGTGCGCCCAAAACACGTACTTAAAAAAAAAAATTACACAAATGGTGTTTTACCATTGAGGACTTTGGTTGGTGTCCGATTACTGAGATATGCTGCAGTGAATGTTATCGCACGTACTTGTAATGACAGCACTCAAATTGGTTTTAACCACAGCAATTTTCTCTGCAAATAACTGAAAGCTTGAGATATAGTGTTTTGTGTTGTGAAAAATAAATGATTTAGAACATATTTTTCAAAAATTCATCCCTTAAATCATTTACGAAAATGAACAAATAAAAAATATTCCAATCGTCTATGAAAATATTTACATATAAGTTTTATATTAATGATGAAAATATTTTTTATTAATTAATTGTTTGAGCGATAGAATTGGTAATTTTTAAGAAAATATTTTCTAAATAATTTAATTTTTACTAGACAAACGGAACCATAATTTAAATTCTGTTGTAAAAGTTGCGTAGATGGAGCATTGATGGAGCATGAAGACGATGATCCTCATAGTTGAATCAGTCTTTTTGTTCTATTTCTGAAAAAAAACTATCATGTGCATAATAATATACATTGATGAACAAATATAATGAATAAATGTACTAGCACCAGCAAGGCAATTTGCATCTAATTTCTTAATTTATGATTCAATCAATACATGGTGTTTTCCTTTTAAAAGTTACTCCAGATGACACTTTGAATATCGTGAACTATCGAGAGGAATTCTCTACCGAGAGAGAGAGAGAGAGAGAGAGCTATTTTGAGGAATTAATTCTTGATGCGAGAAGATTGCGTTTGGTCCTTGTTTATTCATTCAATGAGGACTTTATCTCCATTCTAATTCGTGTGAGCCCTCTAACTGCTTGCGAGGTATTTGGATGGTAAGATTTCACTCGAAAAACTATTTGATATGGCATTTCCTATTAGTTTTAGTCGTGAAAGTGATTGGTAAACATTTTATAACTATAGCACTTCCAAAACTGCAGTAACTTGTGACAATTTTCAAGAGGCTACTGCACCAAAAACACTCGTTGTAGCACTTCATTGCACTGTTACAACTACACACAACTACAGTTCAGCCATAGATTCCTCAGCCATAGCTATAGCAAACGGGCTCTAAGATTGATTATAGTATACAATCAATCCAACATAACCTGAGTTATTTCCATGATTGACCAATTATTTTATATCTATGTGTTGAATATAATTTTTTCGTCCTTACATATGAGATATTCTTGCCTAGACCCGAATCTACAACTGGGTGCAATTACAACAATTGAATTTTGTGGAATTCACATGGGACTCATAGGATTGATAGCTAAGATTGACCCGTTTTATCATGGATTGAGTTGAAGGCAATTACTTGCCCTATATGGTGACCAATGTAATAATACCATTACATTTTGTAGTGAAATGTCATAATTTCAAGCTGAAGCATAAGTCACTTTTACGTGTCATCATAACTAAGTACAAAAGCATTGTCACACGTTGAAAAATGAGTTTTCGAAATTACAATATATTTTCGTAATCAAGAGAAATTGATTACTCCTTTTAGGGGTTGGCGCACATGGATCAAACCGGGGTCATCGTTGTGATCTGTCGGTGTAAAGGTTTGCCTTATAGTCGATAGCCATAAATGCCTAAAGCCTAATGGTGTTGGCTTGATCTTTTATCTGAATAATCGTTATCCAAGTTCGTGAAAGATGAAGATTTACATGAGTAAATTTTAGTATTTTAAATTTTCAGAGTGGCCGACACTTTCAACTTGAAAACTAAGCACATTTACATGATATCATGTCCAATATGGCAAAATATGAGAAAAAACTGAACCTAAATTCGATCGAGACAAATAGGGAGCAAAGTTGGAAGATAAATTTATAGATGAGAATATTTGCGATATGTTTATGTGTGTAACATACCAAGCTTCATTATTCCGGTAATAGGTAAGTAACCTTTGATAGACACAAACTATCCGACTGCGTCTTAGGTGTAACGTAAATAATTAAATTAAAGTAGGAGTGGTGGAGATATGAAGCCACCATCAATCAACCCCCTGGCAATATAATGATAAGCAGACTCAGTCGAGTGAATCCCATCCCAATCGACGAAAGCCGATGGGTCTTTGCAAACAGTTGAGCCGGACTGACCACAATACGCCGACGTATTGAAGTTGTATGGACCGCCTCCTCCACAACAAGCCGTTAAGGCCCCTCCGTAAAACCCTGCGTGATTGCACTCGTTTATTATGAACAGGTTAATCTCCTGGTCTTCAATAATTATAAGGTGTACCTTCAGTTATAGACTTTTAAAACAAATCATGTAACTACATCTGTGTTCATGTCAATGACATCAACCGAAAGTTGCTGATGTTATATGTATATAATTCAGTTTTTGGATTTTAGTTCACAAACCAAAAGACAGGGTACTTGTTAGCTCCCATGGCACTACATATAATTGATAAGGAATGTTTCAATAATTGTTGTGTACGTATATACGAGGAAAATAATTTTTTTTGAGAAAAAATATATGATAAAGAAAACGTTATTTATCATTATATTAAAGTGTTTCAAGCATATTTATGCTAAATTTTTCATATTGTATATATCCGATGTGATTTTTATTTTTAAAAAATAGTTAGGGATGGACTAGTCTATTTCAGGCCTAAGCATCTCAAACTCGAAAGTTCAGACGGGTTCAACTGAAAAAGAAAAAAAGGAAAAAAGGACAAGCTTAAAATTCCGGCCATAAAATTAGGGTGGGTGGAGCTTTCGGACTACTGGTCTTTTTTGCTCATCCCTAAGTTGCAAGATGTGGATTTTTAATTTAGGGGACAATCCCATAAATATCGAATCAATTCACTTGGAGCCACACTCCAGCACAAAATGATGCTTTAAGATTTGGTTTCATTATATTGGTCCATCAATTTCATTCTACCCTTAATTGCCCTATGTGATTAAGATCAATCTTGAGTCTAGACGTAAAGGGATAAAACTGTGGGGGAAAAAGGAAAAAAATTTGCTTTTATTTGATGTACAGACCGTGTCAATTTTTTTTTTTTCAAAATCATCTTTATAATAATGAATCTCGATTGTTATTTGAAAATAAATCTATAACTACTTATTTGAACGGTGATGGATGTGTCGTCACAAGATTATTAGTTTAATTAAAAAATATAAGTTGACAATTACATATGAGAGAAAAAAGCAGAGGTGAAAAGAAGGCTGACCGTAGAACTTTGGAGTGCGATAGATAGATATGGAGGCACCATAATAGTCAGCGTACATTATTCTTGCATGAGGGTATTGTTCTCTCAGTTTTTGCAATTCTTGCTTGAGGTAGTTATTGTGATACTTGAATAAAGCATTATAAGCTTTGAGACACCCGGTTTTCGGATCATACGCCGATTCGTTCGCGCTTTGAAACAAAGTTAGATACATGGAGATGCAACCTGTCGGCAATTGTCCCGGCACCACCAGATTTACAGCCCCTTCTTCTATCAGAATCTGTCACGATCATGATGATTCAAAGGAAAAAAAAGAAAAAAAAAAGAAAAAAAATAAAGGATACTTGATAATAGTGACAAATGAGAAAAGAAAAAAAGCAATCTCGAGACAAATCATAAAGATGATTTTGCAAGTATACATGAATCACTTCTGGGATCTGCTTTATGCATCATGGACATCATCATACTTCTCTAATAGTCACCATGACCGCGAGTCAATGTTTATTAGTGACTATTTTAGTTATGTCAATGTTTTTTTGCGACATCTAAACTTCCTCTTGGTTATTACTATTAGGGTTTACATTTTGTAAAGCTAATGAAAGAAGAAGTTTTTTTTTTTCTTTTTTTCAAGTAGCGTAGTGATAAATTCATATTCTTTTTTTAACTCCATATTCAACATGCTCACAACGTGAGCATTGATTTAATTGCGAAAAATTGAATGTTAAGCTCTGGACCAAAACATGTGTTTCACCAACATGTGCTCGTAGATGAAACATGGTGATTCAAAGCAATCCTTAATTTTAATGTGTGAATTTAACGTTAAGCTCATGCCAATGAAGTACTACACCATAGGTCTTTATGTCCTAATGTGTCCTTGATATGGGGATAGGAAGAAGCCCAAATTAGTGCAATTGCTCCATTCATAAACACAGTCCAGATTGCTTTCGTGTGGAATACAAGAGAAAAATCGAAGTTGGTGTGACATACACTGACGGCTCGAATGATGGCTCCAACAATTTGTGGTACTAAAGGGCGTAGCTGTTCAATGGTTCGACCAAAGAGAAAGGAAAAGTTGTAGTCATTTTCACCTATCTCCCCCACCAGAAACAGAGACTTCTTAAAGTACTCATCACATTCTGCACCCAGAAAAATGAAAAGTTATAGCACATCTCAAGGAGGCAAGATAAAGTAGTTTCTTTATTTACGATTTGATAAATTATAGCACCTATTTCATCAAAGTTATACTAAGCGTCAAGCATCGAGCGGCAGACAGCCTTCGCTAGCCCCTCATTTGGTTCGTCATTGATTTACTTCTCTATCACTCAAGGTAGAAATTTACCTTGTTTGGTGGTGCAGAGAGACGACTTCAAACTCTTGAACCAGCCAAGCTGAACATTCAATGAGTCATTGGTCCACAAGGTAAAATTTTGAGCAGAGAAGAAAGACGCGTCGATCGCCGTGGCACCAGCAACTGCAAAGTTCACTCCCGTGCGGACAGGTTGACCTTCGGCTACTGCCAGATATGGTGGAAGATATGGCAGTCCAAATGCTTCAGCTGCATTCTCATTTTTTTATGTTGATTTTGAGGTTATCGATACTTTATTTTCAGCATTCAAAAATGAAATATCCTGCTAGAGAAAAAATTAAAGCGAGAGCATGGAATACCTATGAAATCGATAATGAGGCGTCCGTTTGAGCATCGACCAGTTGCGTGGTGGAAGAAAGTTTCTCCATAAGGGAGGTTTTTATTTCCGGATATGCGAGTGCCCCAGTAATGAGGAAGTTTCCGGTGTCACTATGGGAGTCGCCGAAGTTGAAGATTGCATTGTAGTGGTCGGAGCTCGACAAAACGGACTTTGAAGAGGCAGCAGAGCAGGGAGAAGACTAGTATATTCATTGTTTTCATGTCGAGTAACACTAGAATTTAGATGAAAGAAATGCCTGCTTAGGATTTAGCTTGAGCCCACAGAGCAACCTCACCTTCCCAATACAAGCAAGCAATGGAGTTCGGGCAGGAGAAGCTGAGAAAGGTCAGCCACACCTTTTATTAAATGGCGGGGTCAGATATCCAGGATCTTGTATTACGAAAGCACATTCTCATCTTGAGTTTTGCTGCTTGTGCAACGTTGACCACGCCATAGTCTTTAACCTAAAAGACAACGGAACATTTATCACGACACTTCAGTCAAAGGGTGGCCGACATTACCGCTACAGGTTTATGAATTAAAGGATAATAAGTTATACAAGGAGACGAAAAATGGACGGTCTGGGTCCAATCAGGTTCTTGAACTGTACGTATCTCATTATTCAAGTTGATCCTAAAGTTAAACAAGTTCCTATGGAAATACTGATGTAGCCATTGAAAACCAGTTTGGCTCTTACATAGCAGCTCGTGGCGCCAGCATCGCCATTAAAAACTTTATAAAGCACAGAGAAGAAATTTGAACAAAAAAATGAAACTCCTTCAAGGTGAGACACATGGCTTACGGAGGGTGGCGGTGACGCCTCCCAGCCATTGGCGATGGCTGAACCCTATTCTCTTATGATATCGGGTGGTGTCTGTAGACATGTTTCTTTGCCTCGCCAAGGCTCTGATGCCACAGAAGTGCCAAAGAGAAGTATATTGGAATGACATTTCACTATACAGACACATACTGTCATGGCAACTGAATACAGTTACTGAAGGACGTGGCAGACAATCTCAATGGATATACCAAAGAAAGAAAGAATACGTTGAGGATTACTTCCTTTTCGTGTAAGGCAAAGTGGCAAGGATAACCACGCAACTAAATACAGATACTGAAGGACGAGGCTTTTGTTTCTATTCTCTTGCACGTGTTTCATGATCATCCTGTGATGTAATGTCCTGGATTTCTGCCTAATCTTTCTCTTCTTCCTTTATAAACTAGATAACCACGCAATGACCTTGTTCAACTTTGATAGTTATTAAGAAAAAGGGACCATTCTACTATTCCGCTTCCCAAAAAACGGATTCTTTTCCCTGAAATATATTTCTGAAAGAGTTGGTAAATGATTGTAACTTACCGACTTTTAGTAACTTATCGATACTTTTAGGAAAGAATCAACTCTTTTTTACAGTTTCCAAATTAATAACCTTTTTTCTTTTTTTCTTTTACCAACTCTTATTTACTTTTCTTACCAACACAACTCTTATATGAATTTACTGATAATTATTTGAGTAACTTATCTACATTTTTTATATTAAATTACCAATTAGCTTTTGCTTATTGA
The DNA here is from genome assembly GCF_016545825.1 of Eucalyptus grandis. Classification (NCBI taxonomy): domain Eukaryota; kingdom Viridiplantae; phylum Streptophyta; class Magnoliopsida; order Myrtales; family Myrtaceae; genus Eucalyptus; species Eucalyptus grandis. The sequence continues at coordinate 10,509,804 of NC_052615.1, forward strand.
CTTTTCAATTAAATTACTTACCAAATATATTCAATATTGTTAAAAAAATTAACAAATTTAAATTTTTATTATCAAAATTATTTAAAATTTTTATAAACATCTTAAGGCTGTGTTTCGCGATCATGATAAAATTTAGGATGTGAAAAACTTTATCATATCTTTGCGCTTGGTGCCCGCTCAAAGATAGGATAAATTTGGATATAAGAGAGATATAGACCAAATAAACTTTATCCTTTCCTTTTTATTTATCAATTTTTTTACAGAGTTACAAAATTTTAGTAAATTGCTTACCAAGAAATTACCAACCTTAATTGAAGTAATTACTAATTTTTCTTTTTCTTACTTGTGAAATTTAGTAACTATTTTTAGAAATCAACAACTTTAATTAGAGTGATTATTAGCTAATCTATGATTAAGTTGCAAACTAGTTTTTAACTACATCTTATTTGTGTTAATTACTGTTTTTTATTGGGCTCATTAAATTATCGACTTCTTTTTACTGAACAAAATTTTAATATATATATATATATATATATATATATATATAAATTACCAAAACATCAAATTAATCAATTCTTTTATGAAATTATCAAATTTATTTGAGTGACTTATCAATTTATCTTTCTTACTAAAGTTTAATTTCACCAACTTTTATATGAAATTACCAACCTTTATTGGTGTGACCAATAACCTTTTTGAATTAAGTTACCAACTACTTTTGTGTTACCCATTGTCTTTTAAGTTACTCACCAATATTCATTTGTTTCTACTAAGATTCAACTTTTTATTAAGTGAAAACTTTTGGGCTTTGCCAATATAACAGTCCTTTGAGTACCATGAAAATAACAGTCTATTATGAGTCACAAATTCTTGAAGAAATGAGTTTCACAACAATTTATAATTATTCATGATTTGATTTTTTTATGGTCAATAATTGAAAGTTATTCTCACAATACATTAAAGATTATAATGTAATCATTTTTAAAAATTTTATTCATCATATTTACAATTGATGGAATTTATTACTCTATTTAGAAATTACATAACTCGGTTCGAGTAATTGACAAACTTTCTTTTTGTTATTTTACCCACTAATTTTGTGTTATTGACTCTTATTCGAGTTAGTTATCATGTTTACTTTTTTTTTTTTTTAAGTTACCAACTTTTCATATCTTTGATTATCCATAATTTACGTGGGATTTACCAATTTTTTAAGTTGAAAATTGAAGAAAATGTTTCGTGCGTGGATTGTTTAATTGGTGGGGCCTTCAAGTAAATAATAAAAATGTTCGATTCCTTAACATACTTTCATTCAAGTGTCTGACTTTATTAACTTAAGAATAATAATGACCAGACATTATTGAGTGTAAAATTTTTTATATAGAGATCGTTGAATGCGTGAAGTTTATTATATAATTTGGTTGACTATCCTCTTCCGTCTAAATTAACCAAGAGTATTTGGATGCTATAGGTTGAGCAAGCCGTGCAAGCATCTAACAACTCTTCATTTTCAACATGGCATCATATGCATTGACAAGGGATTGTTTGCAATATATGTTACCTCTATCATGGTATCAAGAATACTTTTGCTCATTCTAATGGAGAGAACAAATATCTAAATTTTGATTAAATATTTAGGATTAAAATTGAATAGAAAATAAGGGATTAATTTGGCCATTGTCACAACTAAATTTCGAGTGAATCACCTAGGATTTGGCTAATGGATTACTAAGTCTAAATTTAGCTCGGGCTCTCCTAAGCCCATACTAATTTGCGATTTAGGATCAAGTTTTTAACATGCCATTGATTTTTCAAATAGGATTAGCCACTAATCTATTTTCGGTGGGTCGATTGGAAACTCAAGTAAAGTAATGAGAGATTTACTTTACTCTTACGGACCGGAATTTATGAGTTCGGGAACTTGGTTACATTAGATTTCTCTAACGCCCTTGCAGTATTTTTCTTTTATTTTGAAAAATAAAATGTTTGGCAAGCAACTTAAATTGATTTTAATTTGCTTCCCTAACATATGAGGTGATTATGTGGGTACGCAAACCACCAATTTAACACCCATATAAAGTAGTAAATAAATTGCAGGACTTAGCTTATGACATCGAAAGCAATTTGCATTGTTAGATCGAATTCATATCGACAGTCCTAGATATGATTTTCAATTAACACGCAATCACTTAATTTCCGTTTTCACTTATTTAATGAGAATCATGCTTTATGCAATGCGTGCTACTAATCTAACATGAAACGATATGACATGGCAATATGACCTAAACTATATGACCTAAGTGTAATATTTTGTGTTTTCTTAATGAGCATGCAATCTATCTGGAGAATAAAATTGGTTTATTCTAAGACAATTTTTTGGTATTTTCATGAAATTCGAAATTTGAAAAATGCGAAATTATTAAGATATCATCCAATTTGTATTAGGAATTAGGTTAAGCCAAATCCTAATTTAAACTAGAAAATTATCTTAACCAAGTAATCCTAAAATGCAACCTATCTAGGAGAAATTATCTAAACCTGTAATTAATTAAAAAAATTAAACATGCCATCGTATCCTAATGATGTGCAAAGAATGCCTTAATTTTAGTTTTTCTTTTTTTCTTTTCTATGGAATTCGAAATTAAAATTAACACATAATTAAACGTGCAATTTAAATTTTTAAAAAAACTAATATCCTAAATGAATGCATTTTTGGATTTTTATTTTTCAAAAATTCGAAATAAATAAATTCCCTATGCAAAATAACCCTAAAACAAGAAATATTCAAATCTAATCTAACTCAACTTTTTTGGATTTTTTTACAAAAACAAAATCGATTCAAATAACACGATAGCACATCCAGCAAGATAAGATTAATATCTATAAATTGACGAATTATATCCCGCGCATAAGATTGGATTGGTCAATTTTAAACAAAATCAGGAATCAAATCTCGAGTGTGAGATCATATTGGCAATTTTCCGTGCGATTGCGAGTCGTATTTCAGGCAGGAAATTGGACTACCCGCGCATGAGATTGGATTGGTCAATTTTAAACAAAATCGGGAATCAAATCTCGAGCATGAGATTAGATTGGCAATTTTCCGTGCGATTGCGAGTCGTATTTCAGGCAGAAAATCGGACTATCAATTGTGTGCACGTTGTGAAATTAGGGAATAGTCCCTAATTTAATAGGGCTATTTGATATTGCGGACATGATAACATATTGGAAATTTCAATCATGTGCATCAATGATATTTCAAATAAGGAAACAGAATATTTGGAAATCAAAGTAGATAAGATTTTCACCTAATTCAAATTTTGGCTTCCAAATTCGGATCCTCGTGGTGCTAAGCCCGGTGGCTTGTGGTGGCAATTCGCTGCAGACAGTGGGTAACTCGCAGCTGGTCGTCGCAAGTCACAGACCGCGTGATGAGGAGCCCAAGAGTAGTTCACGGTTCGCGGGCGAATCGTCACGGGACTTGAGTTCTCGGATGATGGAGCACGGCTTGCTCGTGGTGATATCTTTGCTGAACGTCGTCAGTGGGGTCTCGGTTGCGGAGCAAGAAGATCTGGCTGCAATTGCAGCTCGTCGTGGCCGTAAGAGGACAACACTACACAAGCGTGGACGACTAGTGTAGTGTTTCCTTCAATCTGGCAAAGTTTGAAGTGGCAAGTGGCTGCTACTCTTCCCCCAGTTCACGATTCTCTTGGACCCAGAGAAGCCCACTCACTGAAATTCCACACGTCAAGCCGTGGAAAGAAGACTTCAAATTCCAAGACAGGCCTTCTCCCAACAATGCTTCAATTTATTAGTAAGAGCACGTGCGGGAGATTGCCTGATGGTCTCCTTTTTATGGCTGCCACGCTCACGATTTTCCTTTCTCTTTTGCTCTCTATGGATCGTCGTTGTATAGTATGTCCGTGAGATTGTTGGAGGCGCAACTCGAGGCTCGATGTTGGATCAGGAAGTATTGGACAATCACCCGGTGCCGTAGGGAGCACGATGGTTAGAAAAACCTCCAAGAAAGTGAAGCCTGCGTGTGCGATCAGACGTGTCTGAGCAAGACCGCAGTACACGATGGACAGTGAATCAAGATCACCCGAGAGGCTCAGCCACGTGATGCTTGGCTGAACACTCCTCTCTCTCACGTGTGTTTTCTCTCTATGTTGTGGCTCTCTATATCCTGGCCACGTATTCTCAATTGTGTGGCGCCCCTCCTTTCCATCTGTATGCGAGCCAATTTATAGGTGAGGGATTGAAGCTTTTATTTCCTTTTCAAATCAACATCCACAAAGATCACCTCCCGAACGCAATCCTCTACCGATTTTATCACATATTGATGAAGATTCAATATTGCAATGAAATTTTTCTCAAATTCCAAATCTTGCAAATATGAACTTGCAATATTTCTTTGTCACACTTACCCTATTCGAGGATATTGAAAAATCCACTGTTATATCACCGAAAGTATCAAATCTCTATTTCTCACAAGATAATTTTTTGTCATAAAAAAAGAAGAAAAAGAAAACGGGCTCGGGCTTATTTGCTTTCTTCATGGGATTAGTTCAACTCATCAAATTAAAGTTCAAAACTACCAATTCAAATCCATGTCACCAGTTCGATGCAAATGCAAATAAAAAAATGCCCTAAAACTATATGCTATGCAATTTAATTTGATTTTTTTTTTTGTAGGAGTTAAGAATTAATTCCTAATTTTTTAATTTAATAAATAACTAAATGGATTGCCAAAATTTAGATGTCAACATCCATAATAAAAAAGATTTTCACATCATGTAGGCTAATAATGTTATTTGCATCAACTAAGCTTTATTTTTATTTTATTATTGTATTTCGGGTAAATATAAACAAATTATTATTAATTAAAGAAAGAAAAGCTTTTTTCTTTCTTTTACATGGACCGACACAAAGTGGTCTCTCTCTCTCTCTTCGATCTTGCCCACCTACACGAAAGAAGAGGAAGCGCTCTGCACGTGAAAAAATGAAAAAAAGAGAAGAAGGGAAGAGAGTAGAAAAGTCAAAGATAGGGGGCTATCCCTCTCTAGTCTATGGGCGTGCAAAGAGAGAGAGAGAGGGGTTGAGAAATGACAAAATAATGAAAAGACAAAAAGACAAAAGAAGGAGAATAGAAAAAGAAGAGAGAGATAGAGAGAGGGAGAGTCATCTTCTTCGGCCTCTTACCTTCCTCCTTCCTTCCTTTCTCTATAACTCATGCACACGTGAAGAATAGGAGTAGCGTGTAGGTCGGCAAGAGACCCAGCTGGATGGGACACGTCTTCAATGCCGCCAAGCTATGGAGTAGGCGCTTTTAATGCCGCTAAGCTAAGGAGCAAAGCAAAATAGGTGGGCAGCTGAGGGTGTTTTATATATATATATATATATATATGATTTCACATTTTCAGACTCACTTTTTTTCTTTTTAATTAGCAGCTATTCCATAAGAAGTTTTTCCATGTTTTGTACCTCATTGTAACAATTGCCTATTTGGTAATCACCTTGATAGGAAACGATTTATAAAAAGAACGTTTTTTGTTTCGTAAAGGTAATCACAAGATCTAATATAAAACTCTCATTCGGCAATACATCATCAGTACGTGAGGGGATTGGGCTAGTAGAGTGTGCCCATAATTTCATCGAATCTTCATGAATTTTCAACAAATGCAAATTCAAACAATGGTTGGAGGTCTGTTTTACATTTGATCTTGTTTTTCGCATATGATTTTTGTATCAAACATTTAGTATCGGAGCATATTTAGTGCCTCTGCCTTGTTTTTGTAGAATTTTTGGTGTATTTTTTTAGGCTTTTGAATGAACAATAATTCAACCGTTTTGAGATCAAGAGGAAAATAACCAATCCCTGCTAAATTTTGGCAACCCACCCCTCAACTTCAAACCATATGGTTGCACTATCATGAGGAAGAATAGCCGTTGGTTATTTTAGCATATCAGTGTTCGCCGAAGGCTAATTGCATGGCAGAAGTCATGGCGGTAAAGGGTTTGTATTTGGGGAATTTTAGTTTGATTTGAGGCCAATTTCTTTGTCGTTTTTGCAGAAATTTGGACCTATGTAGTCACGCTGGTGTGGTCTAAAAAACACATGAATTATTTTGGTTTGAGATGGGTTGCTAGCGAAGTAAAGGACCGCAAAATCGCGCCAAAATGACGAAAATGGGGGAAAAAGGCTTCTGTTCATGTAGAGGAAGAAGCATGAGGGATCCATGCGTGCGGAACCATAGGGTGTGGGATCCACATGAGTGCAACCATTGGCTCGTGGGCCCACGTGCACGAAACTACTTGCGTAAAGTTGCAGGCGTGTGTGCAACATGCACCTGCACGGTGGATGAGGTGCGCGTGTGTCACGACCTCTTTTCGGCACCCGAATAGGGTTGGGCGCTGCGAAGGCTAATGGTTCGGCTATGTTTATTAAGCTTAGCCCGGACTCTCCCAAGTCCACCAATTCACGACTTGATAATCCAAATTTTTAACTTGTAAGTTAATTCTAAAATGGAATCGCTACTAATTAATTTGGGGTGGATCGATTAGAAACCCAAACGAAATATTGGGAGGAATATTCACTCATGCGCAACCAGAAAACTAAGTTCAGGGACTTGATTACACTAGTTAATCACTCGTGTCCTTCATGTATCTAATTTTGTTTAAACTCTAAGGCTTTTGGATTTTGAAGGATTTTCCATGTATTTGTGGAGGAAAAACATTTTTTTGTCTTTTTTCATTTTTGGACATAAAAAGCATTTTTGGATTTTTGATTTTTTTTTTCTGAAAATATAAATCCTTTTTTGGTTTTTTCCTACTTTTTCGGTTTTGGAAAAATATAGATGTTTTTTTTTTTTATTTTCTGGAAAATAAAAAAACTGAAGCTGAGTCACGACGGGCCCAAGCCCGGATCGGCTTGAGCCGATGCGTGAGCCCGGCCGGCAGCGATGCGTAGTCCCGGTCCAATTTCTTCTTCTTCTTCTTCCATTTTATATTTCTAAGAGCCCAGCAACCCGACGACCCGGCCCATGCTTACCCAGCCCAATTCATTTTAAAACCCTACCTGATTCGCGACCCACACCCAACCCGGTTCACAGCCGCGACCCGGTTCGTGGAACCCTACCCGACCGCGACTCGCTTATGACCCGAACCTAACCCAACGAGATGCTTCCTCCCTCTCGCCTAATCGCGTCATCAATGGAGGGGCTGGGATGGTGGATCGGTGACAACAACGGCGGATCGACAGAGATAACGCGTTAGAAGGTAGCTGCTACTTGTCCGCGGCGAGGGCACGGCACGGCAGCGCAACTTGAAGCGATGGTGTTTAGGCTCGGTTAAGGCGACAGCGGCACAGCTTAAGGTGCCGGCATTTGGGCTCGGTTGAGGCGACAACGTCAAGGTTGCGATGGAGTTGGGGCAGACGGCGAACATCGGTGATTGAACGGTGATGGTGCGGGGGGGAACGATAATGGCGACGAGCTGATCTGCAGGCGTTTCCCCCTTCCATTTCGTTCCAAGATGGCCCTTCCTCTTCTTGGCTGACTCGCTTAGACTTGACCCACTCCCTCTTCGGCTGCGAGCTCTCAGATCTCAACTTGCGAGCGTTCAGGCCTCCATTGAATTCTCTCAAGGGAAGCTTTCGAAGCTCAGTTGCTTCAATCTTGCTTTGCATCCTTCAGGTCCCACTTTCGATGGAGCTGGTGCCCTCTTTTATAGGCGAGGGTGGCAGTCGGTGAAGGTCGGGTCGGCGGTCTTTGGTGTGTCGGCGGCACTCCTTCGTCGGCCGAATCGGCGTCACTTCTTTCCCTTTCCATGAAGGCATGCTCGCCTTCAATGCTGCATCCCCTCAGCCACCGGCCTACGCTCCTCTCTCTGTTTCGGCTGTCGTCGAGCTTGTCTTCGTCGTCATGCGTGACTTGCAGAGGTGGAAGTAGGGGTGAGCGGTTCCAGGTTCCGGTTCGGTTCCGTTCGGAACCTGGAACCTACCCGTGGGAATCGAGAACCTGGAACCTACCCTGTCATAGGTTCAGGGTCGGTTCTGGTTCCCAACAGGTTCTTTTTTTTTTTTTGTTATTTTCATATTTGGACTATAACATATGCACACGTTACCCAAAAAAACTATAACGTACGCGCACGTTACCCAAAAAAAAAAAAACTATAACGTACGCGCACGTTACCCAAAAAAAAAACTATAACGTATGCGCACGTTACCAAAAAAAATATAACGTATGCGCACGTTATAAAAAAAAATTATAACATGCACGCACATTACCAAAAAAATATATATAACGTATGCGCACGTTACAAAAAAAAACTATAATGTACGCGTATACTACACGGTAACTTCCCATATCTTAGCAAACATACCAATGCCAATTGTCAAGAATTTAGACATACATAATCAAAACTAATAAGAAGTTTCCAAAGAAGTTTCTAAAGAGATGAAAAACCAGAAGTGCCAATAAGATCTCAAATTTTCATCTACTCCATAGTGTGAACTCTGCAACATTTCCATGTGATTTCTTTGGCACAGCAAAACCTTGCAAAGACATAAATACAAATCAATCAAAATCCTAAGTAAAGACACAGAAAAAAAAATCAATATTGATAATACTCCATGAAGCATGCCATTTTGCTCATCTAAAAGCTCCTAAATTTTTTGACAACATAGTTCAAAAATTCAATGTACATAAAAAGGAGCTTGCATTAAAATTATGATAAAAAAAGTTGCTTAGCAATAAGCCAACAAAAAACCTTGCTTGACTTCTCAACCGTTGGATCCATTGCAAGTGCGATACCACCAACTTTATTTATCGATCATAATCTCCGCATTAAGACCAACCATATCTGAAAAAAAAAAGGAAGAGATTAAATAAAATATTCACTTATCAAATATACAAAAAAAAATTACAATATATAAAGATATAAACATTACTTACCCAACTCAAATTGTTCGGCGTTCTCAATACACTCTTCAACATCAAGCGGTACACGAGCGGCTCTCAACCAATCTTGAGTGCAAATCAAAGCTTCCACTACTTTTGGAGTTAAAGAACTCCGAAAGCCATCAAGCACACGACCCGATGTACTAAAAGTTGATTCTGAAGCAATGGTAGTTACAGGAATTGACAAAATATCTCGAGCCATCAAGGAAAGGATCTTATATTTTGAGCCATTAGTCTTCCATCAAATCAAAATGTCAATACCAAGATCCTTTTCATTTTTTCTTGAAGATACTCATCAAGCTCGGACTTGTTGCCATCGCTCCCTTGTTCATTCGAGTAGAAATACATTTTCTTCCAATCTTGGGCGTTATGCTTCTTTATTCCTTGGCTACCACTTGTATCGGTATTGGAATTTGAACTACTACTACTTACACCCAAATTATGGCCACCAAAATCTTGATCACTTGAAGGAAGATAATATTGCTCATAAAATTCATACAAACGCTCCAATGTATCCTTCACCTTGTAATGCATCTCTTTAATTTTCGATTCATCATCATAAATTTGTCCATACAAGAAACTCACATAATTTAACTTGGCTCTAGGATCTAACACAACCGCAATCAACACCATCATATTCACTTTATCCAAGCTTCCATAATATTTGTCAAATTTTTCTTTCATTTTCACACCCATATCTTGAAGCTTAGGATTCGAAGCATTGATCGCATCTTTCAAATTTCTATACAAAATAGCTATCCCTTCAAAATAATCATTTGAAGTAAAATATGAAGTCCCAGACATCTGATTGGTGGCATCATAGAATATTTTGAGAAAATCCGAAAGAATAATAGCATTTTCCCAATCATCTTCACTAGGAGTTTCATAATTAAGCTCACTTACAAAAGATGGATCGTGATCTTCCATCCTTTCGAAAGCTTTTCTGAACTTTATAGCGGTCTCTAACATGAGGTAAGTGGAGTTCCATCTAGTGGCGACATCAAGAACTACCGAACCCTTATAAGTGATCTTTTCTTTCTCAATGTAAGATTGAAATACTTGGGCTCTTGTGGGAGAACTCCTTACATATCTAACAATATTTCGAATACGTGCAATGGAGTCACGTACCATAGTCAAGCCATCTCTCACAATCAAATTTAATATATGAGCTGTACACCTCATGTGCAAAACACTACCATCTAATATCAACGACTTTTGTTTGAAAGTTTATCCCTCAAATAGCCAACCGCAACATCATTCGAGCTAGCATTATCCACGGTAATTGTCGACACCTTTTTTCTATTCCCCACTCCTCAATACATCCCTCCACCATTTTTCCAATCTCCTTACCCTTGTGACTATGCATCACCACAAAATTGATGATTCTTTTATGCAACTTCCAATTTTCATCAATAAAATGTGCAGTGAGACACAAGTAATTCAAATTTTGATTGGAAGTCCATGTATCAGTCGTGAGTGCGATCTTAGAATTAATCTTTCCAAAATAATTCTTCAAAGAAGTTCTTTCACAAAAAACAACTTCATGCAATCTTTTGCCACTGTGAAACGTGATATATGTTTGAAGAGGTTGTAACTCACTAACATATTCACGAAATCCAACACGCTCAACCAAGGAAAAGGTTGTTCATCAAGGATGATAAACCGAGCAAGCATTAGCCTACAACGTTCTTGATTAAATGCCCATGTTGATAAGACGCTACCAGTACTAGAATCTCATCCTCCCTTGCCAGCCGTGTTGACATTACGTGGTACAAAAAATTTCTGCCTCTTATCTAGATTACGGGGAAACCTCTTGCATGTGGCCAAGTGCTTCCTCATTGCAGAAGTACCGTTAGCAACACGGTACTTAAGCATTGACCCACAATGAATGCACTTCACTTGATATATGTTTCCATCCTTATCACTAATTTTCGAATAGTGATTCCAACATTCGGATGTATGTTTCTTATCATGGGAAAGATGAGAACCGGGTACCTTATTTGTGGCACTCGAGGTAGGGGGTGCCTCTTCTTCAATTTCATTGTTAGATAACTCCAATTCCGTAATCGGAGTCATTTCCTCACGTCCCTCCACCTCCATTGATATGTTATCTTGATACATTAACTTCACACTGCACAACAATAATAGAATATAATTAGAAATTTCAAAACAAATAGCAAAGTAGAAAGTAGAAATATAACACCACTAGAACAAGAATGTCTAGAGGTAAAAGTTTTGAAAACAATTTCGATTAAACCCTTAAATAAACTCAGAAAATTCTGAAATTTGGACACGTTGTATTTAAGACCTAGAGGTACAAGTTTCATGAAGAAATCGTAGTCCAATTCGTTCTGGATTAAAAGATAAAATCAATTTACTTTTCCTATTCTCTACTTGCACAGTTTTGGAAACATTTTTGGTTAAATAGGCAAATGAACTAAAAAAATTACGAAATTTAAATATGTTGTAGGGAAGACATGAAGAGATATTTCATGCAGAACACATTTCCAAAAGAACCTCATACAAAATGATATAGTCCACGCATTGCAACTTACAAGATCCGAACACATCAGATTGCACAGTTTTATAAAAATTTCTGATTAAATACCCAAATGACCTTAAAAAATTATGAAATTCGACTATGTGATAGCCAAGACCATAAGATAGATACTTCATGAAAACATCGAAGTCAAATTCGTCCTAGATAATTAAATATGGACGGTTAAAATCCCTGTTCGTACTACCGTAATTCCAGATCTAACCATCTCCAAAGGACCACGATTTCACCTACCTATTCTTGTTTGTTTTCTCTAAATTTTTGATATGTTGTACCTCAGGATGTCCTTTACAACTTTTGTTAAGAAACAGAAGTGAAATTTCGACAAAAAGGTTGCCTTACAGTCCATGCATTCATCAAGGGTCGGTCCCAAAATCTCCAGATCCAGTCTTTCCAAAGAATAATGATTTCACCCATTTATACTTGTTTTTTTGTCCCAAATTTGAGTATGTTATACTCCAAGAAGTCCTTTACAACTTTCATTTAGAGGCCGAAGCCAAACTTCAACTAGAACATTACATACAAGTCACTAGAACATCGAAGGTCGAGCTGTTTTCTCGACAACAATACACTAGACTAGAGCACCACTCCCACCTCGGTGGATCATCTTTTTCGTTTTTTCTTACTTTGCATTAAAACCCTAGAGGTATGATTAGTACAACAGGTTCACGGACTGACACCAATCACGATTGACTCTTATCATTGAAATGAAAACAAAAACATCAAGATTCCTATTACTAGAATATTAAAATAACCGCTTCACTTTTGTTTCCCAGATTTTTCTTTTTGATATGAATTTTCAACTGTGAATCATATAGGGAATCCCAAGTCTGTTTGGACAAAGAAATCTAAAAACTCTAGAGATAGGAACTTCTTTGAGTTATGCAAGAAAAATAAATGACCACCTCAACCACAAATATCACATGCCTTAACTCATACTTAAATACTTACATACTTCTAATGACAGATAACTCGCTACACAGACCTATCACATATGTCTGTATACCTTTGCACCCAAAGGTATACAAAATGAAGTGACTGCCAGATAATTGACTGAATAACAAGTTATTGTTTTCCACCAATTGCACATAAATATTTCTTTGTTCAATAGATCTTGGATCAACAACGGTGAATAGACTTCAATGCATTTAACTTGAGACAACGCATTCACCAATAATTTTCTTTTATTGTCCCTATGAGGTCCCCTTTGGTACTCAGTCAATGCTTTTAAGAATAAGCGATCCCAGGGTTATTATTAAAATGGAATATGTCATTTTTCCATCAGGGAAATTCAATATGAAGACTCAATTCATAGAAAGGCATTGGGTGATCTCCAAATATAATATAAATATATTAAGGGAACAGAGACACAAAAAAGAAAACAGAGCTGCTCTACCTTTCCTATTCACAACTTGCGGAGATGGGCGGTGCGGCGTGGAGATGGCGGTGGCGCGGAGATGGCCGATGCGGCGCGGAGATGGCAGTGGCGCGGAGACGCGGCGGTGCGGCGCGGAGATGGGCGGTGCGGCGGCGGCGAGTCGATAGAGAGAGAGGGGGCGGCTACGGGCGACTAGGCGGTGCGGCGCGGAGATGGCCGGTGGCGCGGAGAAGCGGCGGTGCGGCTCGGAGATGGGCGGTGCGGCGGCGGGGCGGAGAGCGAGAGAGAGAGGGGGCGGCTACGGCAGGCTGGGCGGTGCGGCGCGCGCGAGATGGCGGTGGCGCGGAGATGGCGGTGCGGCGCGAAGATGGCCGGTGGCGCGGAGAGGCGGTGCGGCGCGGAGATGGCGGTGCGGCGGCGGGCGACTCGAGAGAGAGAGAGGGGGCGGCTACGGGCGCGGGCGGTGCGGCGCGGAGATGGCCGGTGGCGCGGAGTGGCGGCGCGGCGGAGACGCGGCGGTGCGGCGGAGATGGGCGGTGCGGCGACGGGCAAGTCCGAGAGAGAGAGAGAGAGGGGGCGGCTACGGGCGTGGGTGAGTTTGAGGAGAGAGAGAGAGAGAGAGAGAGGGGGAATGGCTTTTCTGCCCCTAACTTAACCGGTTCCGGCCCGGACAGTTCCGAACCAGTTCCGGTTCGGTACGGTTCGGCCCGGGTTCGGTTCCCCGAAAAAGGAACCGGAACCGGAACCGGTCCCCTTGGAACCGGGAACCGAACCGGACCCTCCTCCGGTTCGGTTCCGGTTCCCGGGTAACCCGGGAACCGTGCTCAGCCCTAGGTGGAAGAAGGAAGAAAGAAGAAGAAGATGGGAGGAAGAAGACAAAGGGAAAAAGGGGCTAGGCCAGGTCACGTGGGCCAAGCTGTGGGGGCCTACACGAGAGAAAAAAAAAAAAAGGAGGGGCTGGGCTCGAAGGCCTAGCCCAACGGGCTGCATTTTTTTTTCTATTTTCTTTTCATTTTTGTTGTTTTCTTTTTATCTATTTTTTATTATCCAAAAAAAGGAAAAATACATAAATTAAGACCTAATTAAAAGCCTAATCAAAATTTAGGTATCAATAGCGTGCACGCCATGCAACCGTAGGATCGCGGACCCTTTAATTTTCAATTTTGCCTCTCTTCCTTGGCTATTATTACAGTTCACCCTTTGCCGAATTAATTTACAATTTTGCCATTGGCTAAAGTATTATTGTTTTGCCCTTGGTGGCATTAAATTGCGATTTTGCCCTTCATCCATTTTTGTGTATTTTATGCATGAAATTAATGTCCAATTATCCATATATTTTAATTAATTAGAAAGTGGCCACAACATCTTTAATTAGTTAAGTTATATATTAAGAGCCTGTGGATCACATTTATGGACATTAATTGTAATTAATCATATTAATATGATGAATTTTATCCTACAATTTTATCCTACATGAATTTTCATTACATTAATATGATTAATTATGATGAAATATTATATCATTTTTATTAATTTACCCATAGGGATTAAGGAAAAGGACTAAAAAATGGTAGTTTCGTCATAATGTAATTATGAATCTACTTAAATTAAAAACTTAGCCCACAAGTAGTTTTTATGTTACGTGATTAATATTTGTGACATGTTTACATTAGTAAAACATGATTTCATGTATATTTTGCCTCAATTTTTGTGACATAAGCATGACTGTTTGATATGTAGTTCTGCAACCTGTGAATTTCTCTGAATTTAAAGACAATGTTCCCATAATGAATGGTGAAACTATAAATCTTGGAAAGAGTTAGTTTTTTTTCAATTGGGGTACATGAACATTGACTATGCTGTAAGGAAAGATGAGTCGCTTGCTCTTACTGATTCAAGCACTACAATTGAGATAGCCCTTTATGACTAATGGGAATAGTCCAACCGCCTTAGTGCAATGTTCATAAGGACTAAAATATCATTGTATCCGTGGTTCGGTTGCTCAACATAACAATGCTAAGGCTTTATTGAAAGCTATTGACACGTAGTTTGAAACTTCAAAGAAGGCACATGCCATGACCCTAATTATGAAATTTTCATTAATGAAACTCACTAGCGTTAGAGGTGTGTGAGTACATCGTAAAGATGAGGGACATTATAGCCCAGCTTAAGAACTTTGAGGTTAAAATATCCAAATCATTTCTTTTGTACTATATTATGAGCACCCTCCCACAACAATTTGCACTTTTCAAGATCTCTTACAATACACATAAGAATAAATAATCAATTAATGAACTCATGACTATGTGTTTTCAAGAGGAATGATTGATTATAGGATTAGGAGAAAGTGCTCATTTGGCAAATAAGGAAAGAATAAGGGAAAATGCAAAATGCATCCCTAAGTTGACATTAAGAAAGAATCTAAATGTTTCTTTTGTAAAAAAATGGGTATATAACTGTTGACACCTAAATTTTGGCGATCCATTTAGTCATTTATCGCATAAAAAATTAGGAGTTAATTTTATCCCTGAAAAAAAATATTAATTGCATAGCTACATTTAGTTTGCATATTTTGCATTTTATTCTTGGACCCGGTGGCGGATGGGTCGAATTGATGTTTTTGAATTTTAAATTAATAGGCCGGGCTAGGCCCATGAAAGGATAAAATTAACCCAAGCCTGTCGTTATTTTTAATTGATTATCTTGCGAAAAAATTAAGATTTGATGCGATATTATGGTTTTTGAAATTTTAAAAAATTGCATTGTAATCTTATTTTTATCAATACATGATGAAATCGGGAGAGAATATTTTTGAGATAAGAATTTTTGTGATCAAGAGGTTATAAGCAATATTCGGGAGATGAAAATATTTAAAAAAGATCATGTTTTGCGTCGCCTATAAAAGGATACGTACGGATCAATCGTAGGGGGGCTTCTCTGGAGAAAAAAATTCAGAAAAGAAAAGAGAAGGAAAAGAAAATTTTTCTGCAAAAAGTGCAAAAGGAAAAACTGCAGAAAAAGAAAAAGTCAGAACGTGAGAGAGAGAGAGAGAGAGAGAGAGGAGAAAAGTAAAAAACGATAAAGGTTGATTTGACCTTTACTGTTCATCATCTTCCCCAAATCCTCTGCCTCGCCAATCCGCGTGCTTCGCCTCATCTCCAATCCCCGCTGGTTCGTGACGCCAGAGCCACTCCTCACCCGCTGCCGCTGCAACTCGCGGAGACCCTGACGCGCCGACCGTGCGTTGTACCGGCACCGCGACGCCAGCCTCCAACGCACCACCGCCCCACTCCGCCGTGCCGCTCGCCTGACGTTGTGCCGCGTCCGTCGCCACCCTCACCGCTCCTGCAACTCTGCACTGAAGCACCACCGACGCCACCAGAGCCCCAAATCAGTCGGACCCGAGCCAGATCTGCCCGTGCCGCTTGCCTGCATCGGCCGCCGCGCCACCGGCGACCGAGAATTGCGCCGCCGCTGAGCCAACCTTCCCCGTGCCGCCGCGTCGCCGTCCCAGCGCCCCCGCTCGCCTCCGCCCCGCCGACGCTGGAGCTCCGCCAGTCCGACGAAGCCACTGCCTTGCTGCACCGCGACGCCGCTTCTGTTCTGCCCCCAGCCGAAGCGCACCACGATCGCCCAGCGCAAATCCAGTGATCCGACGTCCCTTGCTCGCTGGTCACTGCTCGTCGCCCAACTCGACGACCCGTGAAGCTCCACCGCGCCTCCGCCTTCCCCCGCGCCGACGTAGCCGCCGGTCTCCGTCTACGAGCCCCGACGACCCGCGCCACCACCGCCCTCACTCCGCGCCGCGACGCTCGCCCCCGATCCGGTTCTCTCACTGAACGTCGCGCCCAACAGCCCGATCCAGACGCCGGAGCTCCTCATCGCAGCCACCAGAGGCCTCCAGCCGTCCCTGCAACGCCCCGCCGGCTGAAGCTCGTGATCCGAGCGCCCCGACGCAGCCCCGCGACGCAGGCCCGTGCTGACCCACGACAATCTCCTCGCCGGAGCTCCTCACCGTGCACCTGCTGTGCCCTCGCCGGAGCTCTGACGCCGGCCATCCTCCGCCCGACGCCGTCCACCATTGTTGCCTTTTTTAATTTCCTTTTAGGTGATTTACTTTTTATCCTTTTATTTTTATTTTTTATCTAGTTATTTTAAGTGCTGTCATTTTTGCTTAAGTTAGAACATGGGATGTCAATTTTAATTATTTGTATAGTTTAGGCATTATCCTTAAGGTTTTGCTCAAAACTATATAATTATTAATTTGGTCCATAAGACGTCGGATCATTTTTTTAATTATATTAATTTTTGGGCATTTTGTCGATAGCACATTAATTGTTGAATCGATATAACTATTAATTTGATACGTAAGAATTTGGATAAGATTTTTAGTTATTTTGACATTCGAAGATTATAGTAATCGTTAATTTGACCTGTGAGATGACATGTTATTTTTTTGATCATTGTAATTCTTTATTTGATTGGATGCCTTGATTAGTTTAGATTTAATGTTTAGTTGGTAATTGCATTGTTTTGAAAAAACCACGAAAAAATCTAAAAAATATTTGAATTAGGATTCAGTTTGTTTTGGAATATTTCTTGTTATCTTGCATATCTAGAATAGGGATTTTATTCGAATTTAAAAATAAAAAATCCAAAAAAAGAAAGTGATTCATTTAGGTTGCTAGTTTTTTTATTTGAATTGCATGTTTAATTATGTGAAGTTTTAATTTCGAATTTCTTAAAGAAAAACACAAGAAAATCATTGTGCATTTTAGATTAGAATTGCATGTTTCATTTTAAATTTAGATAATCTTTTTAGATAAATTGCATCTTAGATTTAGATAATGTCTTAGTTTAAATTAGGATTTAATATGACTTAATCCCTAGTTTAAATTAGATAGAATCTTAATCTAGCTAGATCACTTTTGCATTTTTAAATTTCGAATTTCATAAAATTTGTCTTAGGATAAATTAGTTGCAATTTCCAGGAATAGATTGCATTTTTAGAATAGAAAAATCATGTGCACGTTATATAGAATTAAGTCCATGAAATGCACGTCATTTTTGTGATTATTGTTAGGTTCATTTCTAATTAGAAATTGCTCGTCATTAGATTATGTCATTTAATAAATGTCGCTTGATATATAGCTCGCATGTCATTTTAGGTTAAATAATTTTGTATGTCATTGCATCGCATTGCATGTCATTAGAATTAGGTCATTTAGATCGCATTTAATTATTGCATAGATTCTTCATGTCATATAGTTTAGGTCATGTTGCCATGTCATATTAGATTATTAGCATGCATCGCATGATTCTCATTAAATAAAGTGAAAACAAAAATTGAGTAATTGCTTGTTAATTAGAAATCATATCTAGGGTTGTTGATGCGGATTTTAATTTAACACTGTAGATGCTTGCTTTCGTTGCTTTTAGGTAAATTCTACATTATTTAATTGCTTTCTTTGGTGTTAAATTGGTGGTTTGCACACCCGTATGATCACCTCACATGTTAGGGAGATAGTTTAAAATCAATTCAATTGCCAAACATTTTTGAAAATAAAAAGAATGGTACCGAAATGGCATTAGATAAATCTAATGTAATCAAGTCCCCGTACCCTTAGTCTCTGGTTCGTAGGAGTAAAGTAATTCTCCCATTATTTTACTTAGGTGTCTAATCGACCTACCATAAACTGATTAGTGGCGACTTCTAAATAAAAATCAATTTGCATGTTAAGAACTCGAACCTAAGTCGCGAATTGGTATGGGCTTGGGAGAGTCCGAGCTAAGCTTAAAGACTTAGTAATCCATTAACCTAGTTTTAGGTGGTGAACCCGCGAAAATTAGGTCGCGACAGCTTGGCGACTCCGCTGGGGACTTATGTTAAAACACTTAGTGGATTTAGGCCAATTTTTCTTTTTCTTTTAAAAAAGTTTTTGTTTGGCAGCAAGGATCTCAGGTATCTCCCTAACATTTCTAAGGTGTTAAATGTTCTTGCAGATGGGAGGTATAAGGGGAGTAGTCTTTGCTAACCCCTGTCTTGCAGGTTGGAGTTAGGGATGAATGTTTGAATTAAAACTATAGAAGTGTTGTTTGCATTTAAATTGTTGTGCATGCTTTATTGCTTTAGCACTACACTATTGCACACACAACCTGCGGTTGGACCTGGGCTGCGATAGGATTTCTAGGATGGTGTTGAGAAGGATACTTCCTCCAAAGCGAGACTGCTATGTAGAGGTTG
The DNA here is from genome assembly GCF_016545825.1 of Eucalyptus grandis. NCBI lineage: Eukaryota > Viridiplantae > Streptophyta > Magnoliopsida > Myrtales > Myrtaceae > Eucalyptus > Eucalyptus grandis. The sequence continues at coordinate 10,528,943 of NC_052615.1, forward strand.
ACCTTCTCTTCCCCGAAATTTCTTTCATGGTGTCGAATGTGTTTGTCCATATCCGCGAGACTGCGTGATTATTGGGTATTCCATTCGGCGAGCCGGGTTAGGAGGACGACACGTTAATGCGAGACGCAACGGTCAGACCATCCTCTTAGCTCCACCTTGTTAAGCCGTCTAGGTAGAAATCGAGCCTCACATTTCATGCGCATGCCTATGTGATTGTCATCCATTTCGGTGAAAGTAAGTTGTCTAAAGTCTCACTTTGCAATTTACTTACTTTATTGCAGTTTTGTCTGTCCATGACAATTTAGGTTAATCATTGATTTAATTCCTTTGTCAATTAGGAAAGAAATGAGGAAATAAATTGCCGTACAATGAATCATTTGGAAAATAAAAAAAATTGGAAATTTGTTTTCAATTTATGTCTTGGCTTTTCCTAGTTCATGTTTAGGAAATTTCGTCCCTATTGGGGCATCTCATATCTTTGTTTTCCTAGTCCGTTTTAGGAAATCCTCTTCATATGTGGACTTTCTTGACTAAAATTAAATGGTTGTCATGGACTAGCTTTCTATTTACACATCATGCTTACATGTTCCCATTTATTCAATTAGGTGATTATGAAGCGATCTCGCTCACCCATCCGTACACGGTCGAGAGTTAAAATGGCGGATCAAAACGAGGCGCTGGACCGTATCATTGACAATATGAACAAGCAAATTGCACACCACCAAAATCAAGTCAATGAATTGTCTGCTACTGTGACTTTTCTCATCAAGCAAAAAGGCTGCGATGACATAGGTACTCCATCTTCAATAAGAATCTACGACTCGGAGAAGAGAGCCAATAGAACTTTTGAATCGTCTCATTTTCTCGAGGTAGCTGAATTTGATGCCACCATGAAGAGACTCGTGACATATCTAGAAGGAAGAATCTCTGATTTGAAGGGGGCACATCACACGAGCAAGGAGGGTGAAGAACTCAAGCATACATGATTCATGGTCCTAAGTAGTTCACTTTCCTTGTTTAATTAGGGGATGCTCGGTTGCACCTCCCCGCTTAGGAATTCTTATTGCTTTTTAGGAATTGTTTTGGTTTTTAGGAATCGTTTTCGATTTTTTCTCTTTTTAGGGGTTTAGGAATCACATTTTCCATTCCAATAATGTAATTCATTTGATTCTATTAAATGAAATTACAATTTTATTTCCAACTTTGAGGACATGATGGAGTATACCAAACCAGTCCAATGACGATATCCAACCATGAAAAAGAAAAATATCATCCACGGAAAAATCCTGAGGGCTGGACTTTCTCATGCTTCCTCCCAAAAACTTTTTTGAAAACAAAAGCGTTTCACTGCTAAAAATAAAAAGAACAAAATTTTTTTTCCAAAGCTTGTAGCAGATTAAACCTGTTTGTTTGTCGACTCATTTGCTTCTTGTCTCGAACATGATTCTATAACTTGTTATGACAAGGGACATCGAGAATGGCGTATCAAGTTTCAATGATCATAAACTTGACTTGTGATCAACAGGTTTAGGGTGCACTTGTAATGAAAAGATTTGGGACAAGTAAAAGAGGACCATCATTCCCTGGTGGAAGAGATGACCAATTTGGGACATGACAGATTTTGGTAGTGACCCAATGGGATAAAGTCTCGACCCGAGCCAAAATGGATGTGCAGTTTGAATTTACTTTGATGTTGCATAGTATCATACTGATGCACGTTCTCTTGTGCAGGGGCAAAAGTGGATTTTTAGTCTTGAATGATAGGGACAATTCAAAGACATCAACTGTTGAGGCAATTCCCATTGTAGAGGAATCCTTGAATGAATGCTTAAAACCATTTTGCAGTATAGAAAATTGTTTGAAGTTGACATGCTTAAAGCTGTTGAGTTCTTTTAAAAAAAAAGGGTTTTGTATGATGACTCTTACATGTTTTATCCACCAATTCCACTAAAGAACATCAAGATGGACTAATTTAATGAATGATGTGAAATTGATTGAGCATACTAAATGAGACGAGTCGGGATGATGAAAGGCAAACCCTATCCTATATACAGTCCCATATTCATACACTTGTGAGATGAGTGTGGGAAGGTTCATATCCATAAGGTAAAGAGTTCTCTCGCAAAAGGTACGGCAACCGAAATGATGAGAGGCAATTTATTTCTCTATCCCAAACACTACAGGTGATCCATTGCTTAACCCTTTTGAGCCTATACACTTATGGATATTCTTTTCAAATCACCCCTGTCAAGAATCACCCACATCGGGGCAACTAAGAGATAAAATTGCATCATGAGGTGAGTAAAATGAATTGAAATTTTCTTGCTCTCACTTGCATCAATCTTCGAGTCATGCTATTACATTGAATTCATGTGTTAATTTAAGTGCCTTAAGATGATGAAGAGCATTTCTTTCTCTATCCCATACACTTATATCCTTTGCATAGCCCACTTGAGCCTGCAATTTCATTTCTTTAAACCCAATTGGTGATCATCCTCCACACTGGGGCAAGGCAAAAGGCAGATGAGGACCTTTGAAAGTTCAAGTGCCATTCAAAGTGTAATTGCTTGACACATGCATTGTGCGCAAGAATTGAATTCAAAATAGAACTAAAGGGCATGAAAAGCAGTGTGCCTGGTAAAAGCAAGGCCAATGCCCATGAAAAAAAGAAAAAGAAGAAAAAAAAGAGAGTCAAGATAGGTGACTGTCAATTACAAGAATTGAATCCCAATGGAGCAATAGTCAAAGAACTCAAATGCTGAGTTTTTACAATCAATGGGGCACTTCAAGAAGACAATCCCCAATGGTGAAAAAGAAAACTGGTGGCAATGCCAAGATGATAATCAATTCACACCTTTTACGCACATTTTGAGCCTAATGATCCTTTCATTTCTCAACCCATGAACCCAACCTACGTTACGTCCCTTACAAAGTCTCTTCAGATTAAGGCATTTGAATTAACGTAGGAGTTCATATGTTTATAAGCATCGCTCGAAAAAGTGCGAGCAAGATTATTTCTTTTTCATTTTGCAGGGTTCTTGACTTGTAAACCCGGAGATGATTACAAGACAGTTCATTCAATAGCTTTGACTCAAAGAGTCATTTTGTTAAGCCGTTGACCAAGCCCTCATTATGGTCCCTGTCAAAGACCTCTCAGATTGGTAAGATCGTACCGCTTGCGAGAATACTCGGACCCATGTCGATATGATAAAATTGAGTGATTCTCATAAAATAGCCATTCTAAATGAGAGTGAGTGAAAGTCCTTTCTAACCAAAAGTCTCTCATTTAATATTTTTAAGAAATCCATGTCATGAGTGAAGATTGTCTTGAATGATAATTCTCTCCAGTGGAAATTTGGGTGATGCAAAGGTCATTATGCATAAACCCCGATTGAGTTGATGAAAACCTCACCGAATTTTGAAATGTGCATTTTAGAGTAGCTTAGATTGTCTATCTCTTTGATGAATGCATATCAGTTTTTGCTCTAATTCATGTCTGACAAGTAATTCAAGTTCCTTTCAGAATGTTTCATGATATTAGAAGATGAGAAACCTCCACCAGGAGGTGAAAGACCTCCACAGGATATCCAAATTCCAAAAAGACATATCCCCAAGAATCAGAGATATCATCAGGTAAGTATATCTCTACCATACTCTAAAATACTTGTCATTGTGCAGGTATTCTCTCTCAAGTACATCGACACTTGACTTGGTCAAGTTGTCCAATTATATCGACCTGTCGTGCTTTCGTAGCCCAGAGTCATTTTCATCGACTCGGCATGCTTCCATAGCCCGATGTCGCCTTTAATAGACCCGGCGTGCTTTTGTAGCCCGGAGTTCTTGACTGGTGTGCTTTTGTAGCCCGAGTCCCTTTAATAGACCCGGCATGCTTTTGTAGCCCGGTGTCCTTCATATTGACTTGGCGTGCTTTCGTAGCCCAGAGTCATTTTCATCGACTCGGCGTGCTTCCGTAGCCCGATGTCTCTTTCTTGACTTGGCGTGCTTTCGTAGCCCAGAGTCCATTTTATCGAACCGGCGTGCTTCCGTAGCCCGGATTTCTTTTATCGACCTGGCATGCTTTCGTAGCCCAGAGTCTTTTACACCGACACTCAATGGAGTTGTTCCCCAAAGATTTTTCCTCTAGATTCAATCTGATTAAGGCAACTGAAGAATGGTTCGAGTCCTGGTCGGATGATTTCTGTTGCAAAGCTGGGCGACCGAAGAATGTTTCGGGTCCTAGCCAAGCAAAACCTCAATCTAGGTGACCATAGAATGGTACGGGTCCTGGAAAAGCAATTTCCCCATTCATGCGACCGTAGAATGGTATGGGTCCTGAAAAATCAATTTTCTGTCAAGGCGACCGTAGAATGGTACGGGTCCTAGAAAGTGAATCCCTGTTTAGGCGACCGTAGAATGGTACGGGTCCTAGACAAAACCTATTTCCCTATTCAGGCGACCGTAGAATGGTATGGGTCTTGGAAGGTAAATCCCCGTTTAGGCGACCCTAGAATGGTACGGGTCCTAGACAAAACCTAAATCCCCGTTTAGGCGACTGTAGAATGGTACGGGTCCTAGATACAACCAAACACTGTCATACTAGGCGACCGTAGAATGGTACGGGTCCTAAGAAGCAGTCTCTTTGCAAAGCCATGTTACTATTCTGGGCGACGTAGAATGGTACGAGTCCTGGACATGTAACACCAACTATCTTGAATCACTCTACCCTCCTTGAAGGTAAGTCATTCCAGATAAGTCTTTTATCATCTGCATTAGCATTTCCATGCATCATATAAATTGCATTAAAAAATGGAATTCATTTTCCGACAAAAAAAAAAAAATCATTCAGTGCATTTGCATGGTCAAAATTTAAATTTCAATTTGTCTTTGAAGGCAACCTCTTCGAGCTCACCTTCAAAGAGGGGCAGTGTTGACACCTAAATTTTGGCGATCCATTTAGTCATTTATTGCATAAAAAATTAGGGGTTAATTTTATCCCTGAAAAAAATATTAATTGCATAGCTACATTTAGTTTGCATATTTTGCATTTTATTTACTGGACCGGTGGCGGATGGGTCGAATTGGTGTTTTTGAATTTTAAATTAATAGGCCGGGCTAGGCCCATGAAAGGATAAAATTAACCCAAGCCCGTCGTTATTTTTAATTGATTATCTTGCGAAAAAAATTAAGATTTGATGCGATATTATGGTTTTTGAAAATTTAAAAAAATCGCATTGTAATCTTATTTTTTATCAATAGATGATGAAATCGGGGGAGAATATTTTTGAGATAAGGATTTTTGTGATCAAGAGGTTATAAGCAATATTCGGGAGATGAAAATATTTAAAAAAAAAAGATCCTGTTTTGCGTCGCCTATAAAAGGATACGTACGGATCAATCGTGGGGGGACTTCTCCGGAGAAAAAAATTCAGAAAAGAAAAGAGAAGGAAAAGAAAATTTTTCTGCAAAAAGTGCAAAAGGAAAAACTGCAGAAAAAAGAAAAAGTCAGAACGTGAGAGAGAGAGAGAGAGAGAGAGAGAGGAGAAAAGTAAAAAACGACCTTTACCGTTCATCATCTTCCCCAAATCCTCTGCCTCGCCAATCCGTGTGCTCCGCCTCATCTCCAATCCACGCTGGTTCGTGACGTCGGAGCCACTCCTCACCCGCCGCCGCTGCAACTCGCGGAGACCCTGACGCGCCGACCGTGCGTTGTACCGGCACTGTGACGCCAGCCTCCAACGCACCACCGCCCCACTCTGCCGCGCCGCTCGCTTGACGCTGTGCCGCGTCCGTCGCCACCCTCATCGCTCCGCAACTCGCACCGAAGCACCACCGACGCCACCGAGCCCCAAATCAGCCGGACCCGAGCCAGATCTGCCCGTGCCGCTTGCCGCACCGGTTGCCGAGCCACCGGCGACCCGAATCGCGCCGCCGCCGAGCCAACCTTCCCCGTGCCGCCGCGTCGCTGTCCCGGCGCCCTCACTCGCCTCCGCCCCGCCGACGCTGGAGCTCCGCCAGTCCGACGAAGCCATTACCTTGCTGCACCGCGACGCCGCTTCTATTCTGCCCCTAGCCGAAGCGCACCACGATCGCCCAGCGCAAATCCAGTGATCCGACGTCCCTTGCTCGCTGGTCTTGCTCGTCGCCCAACTCGATGACCCGTGAAGCTCCGCCGCGCCTCCGCCTTCCCCTCGCGCCGACGTAGCCGCCGGTCTCCGTCTACGAGCCCCGACGACCCGCGCCACCACCGCCCTCACTCCGCTGCGACTCTCGCCCCCGATTCGGTTCTCTCACCGAACGTCGTGCCCAACAGCTCGATCCAGCACGCCGGAGCTCCTCATCGCAGCCACCGAGGCCTCCCGCCGTCCCCGCAACGCCCTGCCGGCTGAAGCTCGTGATCCGAGCGCCCCGACGCAGCCCCCGCGACGTAGGCCCGTGCCGACCCACGACAATCTCCTCGCCGGAGCTCCTCACCGTGCACTGCTGTGCCCTCGCCGGAGCTCGACGCCGGCCATCCTCGCCCGACGCCGTCCACCATTGTTGCCTTTTTTTAATTTCCTTTTTAGGTGATTTACTTTTTATCCTTTTATTTTTATTTTTTTTTATCTAGTTATTTTAAGTGCTGTCATTTTTGCTTAAGTTAGAACATGGGATGTCAATTTTAATTATTTGCATAGTTTAGGCATTATCCTTAAGGTTTTGCTCAAAACTATATAATTATTAATTTGGTCCGTAAGACGTCGGATCATTTTTTTTAATTATATTAATTTTTGGGCATTTTGTCGATAGCACATTAATTGTTGAATCAATATAACTATTAATTTGATCCGTAAGAATTTGGATAAGATTTTTAGTTATTTTGGCATTCAGGATTATAGTAATCGTTAATTTGACCTGTGAGATGACAGGTTATTTTTTTCGATCATTGTAATTCTTTATTTGATTGGATGCCTTGATTAGTTTAGATTTAATGTTTAGTTGGTAATTGCATTGTTTTGAAAAAACCACTAAAAAATCTAAAAAATATTTGAATGAGGATTCAGTTTGTTTTGGAATATTTCTTGTTATCTTGCATATCTAGAATAGGGATTTTATTCCGAATTTAAAAAATAAAAAATCCAAAAAAAAAGAAAGTGATTCATTTAGGTTGTTAGTTTTTATTTGAATTGCATGTTTAATTATGTGAAGTTTTAATTTCGAATTTCTTAAAGAAAAACACAAGAAAATCATTGTGCATTTTAGATTAGAATTGCATGTTTCATTTTAAATTTAGATAATCTTTTTAGATAAATTGCATCTTAGATTTAGATAATGTCTTAGTTTAAATTAGGATTTAATATGACTTAATCCCTAGTTTAAATTAGATAGAATCTTAATCTAGCTAGATCACTTTTGCATTTTTAAATTTCGAATTTCATAAAATTTGTCTTAGGATAAATTAGTTGCAATTTCCAGGAATAGATTGCATTTTTAGAATAGAAAAATCATGTGCACGTTATATAGAATTAAGTCCATGAAATGCACGTCATTTTAGTGATTATTGTTAGGTTCATTTCTAATTAGAAATTGCCCGTCATTAGATTATGTCATTTAATAAATGTCGCTTGATATATAGCTCGCATGTCATTTTAGGTTAAATAATTTTGTATGTCATTGCATCGCATTGCATGTCATTAGAATTAGGTCATTTAGATCGCATTTAATTATTGCATAGATTCTTCATGTCATATAGTTTAGGTCATGTTACCATGTCATATTAGATTATTAGCATGCATCGCATGATTCTCATTAAATAAAGTGAAAACAAAAATTGAGTAATTGCTTGTTAATTAGAAACCATATCTAGGGTTGTTGATGTGGATTTTAATTTAACACTGCAGATGCTTGCTTTCGTTGCTTTTAGGTAAATTCTACATTATTTAATTGCTTTCTTTAGTGTTAAATTGGTGGTTTGCACACCCGTATGATCACCTCACATGTTAGGGAGATAGTTTAAAATCAATTCAATTGCCAAACATTTTTGAAAATAAAAAGAATGGTACCGAAAGGGCATTAGATAAATCTAATGTAATCAAGTCCCCATACCCTTAGTCTCTGGTTCGTAGGAGTAAAGTAATTCTTCCATTATTTTACTTAGGTGTCTAATCGACCTACCATAAACTGATTAGTGGTGCTCCTAAATAAAAATAAATTTGCATGTTAAGAACTTGAACCTAAGTCGCGAATTGGTATGGGCTTGGGAGAGTCCGAGCTAAGCTTAAAGACTTAGTAATCCATTAACCTAGTTTTAGGTGGTGAACCCGCGAAAATTAGGTTGCGACAATAAGGAAGGATTGCGTTAGATTTAAGGATTGGCTTAGAAAAAAAAATGTAATCTAATATCTTGTGTTTATTATGAATCTAATATGGCTTATGTGAATGACAACACTTGGTGGATTGATTATGGATCTACAAGTACAATCTACATTTCAACTTCCTTGTAGGGCTTTCAAAACTATAAGAAGCCAATGGAAAGTGAGTAAAGTATTTATTCATGGATTTGATATGTTATGAATGAAGATTCCTCTATGTTGTGGCATCAGATATTGGGGTATATCTCCATAGATATAATTGAGTGATTGGTAAAAGATAAAGTACTTAGTACTTTAGATTTTACTCATTCTGATACTTGTGTGGACTGCATAAGAGGAAAGCAAACCTACAAGACAAAGAAATGTGCCAAGAGGAGTAAAAAAAATATTAAAAATTATACATACATATATTTGTAGTTCAGATATAGACTCGTATGATCAGAAGTACTTCATCTCTTTTATAAGTGACTATTCACATTACATGAAGAAAGGTGCCAAGAGGAGTATAAAAATATTATAAATCATACATATAGATATTTGTAGTTCAGATATGGACTCGTTTGATCAGAAATACTTCATCTCTTTTATAGATGACTATTTACGTTACATGTATTTTTACTTGCTTTATAATAAGCATGAAGTTTTAGATACCTTTAAGGTATTTAAGGAAGCAATAGAAAAATAATGCGATAAGCAAATTAAGATCATGAGATTAAATAAATGTGGAGAATTCTATAGTAGATACACTGATGATGGACAAGCACCTAGTCCATTTGCAAAGTTTCTTCAAGAGTATATAATAGTTACCCAATATAGCATGCTTGGTTTTTTGGACAAAATGGTGTAGCGGAAAGAATAAACTAAACTTTATTGGACATGGTGCAGAGTATGCTTAACAACTCCAAACTTCCTAAGTCCCTATGAACTAAAATACTTAAGATGACAGTGTATATATTAACTTGACTTCCGACCAAGGTTGTCACAAAGACACCTTTTGAGTTGTTAAAAGGCTGGAAATGAGTTTACGACAAGTACACATTTGGGGATGCTCGTTTGAAGTGAGAGTCTTCAATCCATAAGAAAATAAATTTGACCTAAGGACTATAAGTGAACATTTCATTAGATTTGCTGAAAGGTCCAAGGAATATAGGTTTTACTATCCATCTTACAACACTAGGATTGTAAAATCAAGAAACGCTAAGTTTCATGAAAATGACTTGATTAGTGGGAGCGATCAATCAAAGGATCTTATTCTTGAGAAAAATCATTTGGACACTCAACTTTCCACCTCAAGTATAAGGTTAGTTGTTGTCCATAATGCCCCTTCAGTTTAACCGGTTACTGAGCAATCTACTGATATTTCACAACTTGTTGATATTAGTATAGTAGATCTAGTTTTTCAACAATTGCTAGAATCTATCGAACAACTAGTTGATCAACACGCTTTTCAAGAGAATTTTTATGCAACATTGAGAAGATTACTATAACGAGGAAATTAGCAATTCCTAGTGGTTATATTGTGTATTTATAAAAATTTGACTATAATACTAGAATTGAGAATGATCTCAAAATGTTTTCACAAACCATGAATAGTGATAAATCCAATTTATGGTACAATATCATGAAGAAAGAGATGAGTTTTATGACATCTAATGAAATTTGAGATTTGGTTGAGTTGCTTAATGGTGCCAAGGCCACTGGTTATAGATAGATTTTCAAAACTAAAAAGAATTCATTGGGTAACTTTGAGAGATATAGAGCTAGACTTATTGCGAAAGGATCCACTCAAAAAGAAGAAATCGATTGGGGTGTCGAAATTTTCTCCTATACCTAAGAAAGATTTTATTCGTATTTTTTTGGCATTAGTTGTCCATTTTGATATGGAATTAAATCAAATAGTTATGAAAATGGTGTTCCTCAATAGGGAACTAAAGGAGGAGGTTTATATGAAACTACTTGAAGGATTCTCCTCTAGTAAAGTGAGCATTTCGTGTGTAAGCTTAAGAAATCTATATATGGCTTGAAACAAGCATCCCGCCAATGGTACTTAAGGTTCCATGATATCATCTCTTTATTCAATTTGTGTCATTATGTTATATGTAGATGATATTCTATTTGCAACCAATAATAATGGGTTGCTACATGAGGTGAAACAATTTCTCTATAATAGTTTTGACATGAAAGATATGGGTGATGCATTTTATGTCATTGACATTAAGATCTATAGAGATAGACTTTGAAGAATTTTAAGACTATCTCAAAAAACCTATATCAATGAGGTTTTAGAGAGATTTTGGATAAAAGATTATTCATCAAGTATAGCACATATTGTGAAGGGTAACAGGTTTAATTTGAATTAATACTCAAAGAATGATCTAGAAAGGGAACAAATAAATAACATTCCATATGCTTTTGTTGTCGAAAGCTTGATGTATGCTCAAGTTTGCACTAAACCTGACATCATTTTTGCTGTGAGAATGTTAGAAAGATATTAGAATAATCCAAGTATGGACCAATGGAAAGTTGTAAAGAAAGTAATGAGAAACCTTCAAGGTACCAAAGGCTATATGCTTATATATAGAAGGATTGACAACTTGAAAGTAGTTGGTTATTCAGATGCGGACTTTGCGGGTTGCGTTGATTCTCGAAAATCAACATTTGGATATATTTTTATGTTAGTTGGCGGAGCTATGTCATGGAGGAGTGCGAAGCAGACTTTGACTTCTACTTCTACTATGGAAGCTAGGTTCTTTTTTTTTTTGTTTTGAGGCTAAATCGCATGGTGTTTAATTGAAAATTTTCATTTTTGGGCTTAAAATTTTTAGTTCTATTTCTAGGCCATTATAAAGATATCGTGATAATTCAGTTGCAATTTTTATGGCTAAAAATGCCAAAAGTGACAATCGAAGTAAGCATAGCAACATCAAGTATTTAGTCACAAGGGAATGTGTTAACGAAAATATAGTAGAGCACGTTAGCACTGAATTGATGATAGCTAATATTTTAACTAAAGGCATGCCATTGATGAAGTATAAGGATAATGTAACTAGTATGGGAATAGGTCCCGTCATGTGATTTGTTGTCATATAGACGATTTTTGTTGTATGAAACTCTTATTCTATTGTAATGTTGATTCTTAATTTTTGTTCTACACATTTTGGTATTTATACGAATAACATTTATTCTTGGTTCTAGAACAAACATAGGGTTTATTCATTAAGATGTGTTGTAATAAATAGGTTGACATTAATGAAATAAGATGCATTATGATACATGAAAGATATTACTCACTCTTAGAGGACATGTCGTCATGATTCATATGTTTTGTTTCTTTTCTTTATGCATAAGTTCTCGTAAATTTGGTTGGATAATCCGTATGATGAAAATGTTGGGATCAAGAAGGAGACTATTATATATATAATGTGATCCTATATTTTTAGACCCACGTTTTATCTTTTTAAGTAGTGGTTATTCATCAACCAAAAAAAAAAAAAAAAAAAAAAAAAAAAAGTAGTGGTTATTCCACATATGGTTTTTCCACGCTTCATACCTCTTCATGATAACTGCTTATTTGATAACCGTCTTGATGGAAGATAGTTTATAAAAGGGGCATTTGTCCATTTCATAAATATAATCACAAGGTCTAACTTAAACCCTCTCATTTGGCAATACACCATTAGTATGCAAGGGAATTGGGTTAGTATAGTGTACCCATAATTTCATCGAATCTTCATAAATTTTTGAAGAATGCAAATTCGAATGATGGCTGGAGGCCTATTTTACATTTGATCTTGTTTTCCGCATATGATTTTTATGTCAAACAAAGGGGATGCCAATTTGGCTACACCAAGGCCAGTTGATGTGCCAAGGACCAACAACTGAAGCCTTCGTTGACTGGCCTTCTTGGCCTGACGTCTGCGAGCCAGGGAAAGACATGATGAAGAGAAAGAGAGAGATCTAAGGGGTTTCTTTGAAGAGACATCCAACAAGCCTGAGAGATCTGAGGGAGTGAGAAGGGACAAGAGAGCTTCTAAAGAGAGAAGCTAAAATTTTGGGAAAAAGGTTGAAATGGAGAGAAATCAAAGAAGTCGAAGAAAAAAAAATAAGACAAGAGTGAGATTTGATAAAGTGAAACTGAGAGTTTAAGAGTGCGAGTCCCAAGCGGTGTCCTCAATTGTGTGGTTCTTGTTTCTTCAGTCACGGAACCTCCGGTGGGTTCTCGATCTTTGTTATGGCTTGAGTCCCCTTTTCCGTGGATCCTAGCTTGGCGACACAAGGATGGCCAGCCATAGCTGTTGACACCTAAATTTCGCCTACATATTTTTAATTAGGGCTTAGTTTTTATTGGCATCTATTAATCTTCATTTTCTTTTTCTTTTTATAATTTTATAATTTTCTTTTTTTACTTTTTTTGGATAATAAATGATAATAATAACCAAAAAAAATATAAATAAAAATAATAAAAAACAAAAATAGGAGAGGCAACCTGTCAGGGCTAGGCCTTCGTGCCATGCCCCTTTCTTTCTTCCTCTCCTCCTTGCATGGGCTCTTAGGGCCTAGCCCTTCCCTTTCAACCCGACACCTTTCCCCCTTTGCCTTCTTCCTCTTGCTTGTCTCCTTCCTTAGCCATTGCAACTCGCACACAGTAGACCTATGGCCGAGAGAGGGTAGGCCGACGTCAGCTAAAGGAGACGTTTCTTGGGTGCTATTAATGCTCGCCTTCAATGTCAAGCGTATTTTGGTGGAGAAGCAAGGATGGGCCGCCGGTTTAGCCGAGAAGGTCTGGTTGGCAAGCCAAAGGCTGGTGACTAAGGTTCTTCGTCGACCGAACCCCTTTCGCTTATAAATAGGAGGATGCGAGCGAACTCAGAGACCTTCCCCGGAGAGACTTCAGGGGAGATCAAAGAGCAAGCAAGAGAGGAGAAGGGTCGTGAGCTCACACGACCTCCTCCCAAGAGACATCAGGGAAGGTCGGCTGCGAGCGAACCCTAGAGAGGGAGAGGGTCGGGTCTGAGCGAGCAGGCCAGAGAAAGAGGCTGTCTTGGTGTGAGATTTGGGGAAAAGAGAGGTTTTGAAGGCTAGATCTGTAGAGATGTCATGCCTCGAACCTCAAGCGCGTGCACATCCCTCAGTGGTCGATAAAATTGCGACATCCCTGGACGCATCGCTGACCCATTCATTTTATTGCACATGCGGAAGTGGATAAACAAATCCACATGCAACACAAATATGGGATAGAAAAGCAAGACAACAATTTTCACAAAACGCTTTTATAAACAAACTAAGTTCTCCTTACCAAAAAAATATTTAAAACCTTACCTTAACAAACTAAGTTTATATACAAGGCTAGTTTATCAATAGGGCCTACTCAAAAAGAAGAGCTGCTACGCCATCTAGGCACTAGACTCATCATCCATAAGCTTCGGGGGCTCCAGGTCCACCATGACACCATCAAGGGTGTCGAGATCCATCAGGTGTGCTGCTTCCCATACCTCGATTTCGACAGGAGGTTTGTTAAAACCTAAAAGGAGACCCTCCTGACCCCTTGAGGGAAGCTAATGTACCACGCTATGAATTTATGAGGTACTAACTCAGGCAGGCCCTCATTGACTCAAATTGTGGTCTTAACCAACTCCCGACTTAGGGTAGTCCCGAGAATGGAGAAGTAAGTAAATTCTAACTTCATCGTCTATGGAACCCTATATTGCACGTGACGTGCCTCCATCTACGGACCTGAAAAATTAAACCTATGACGGGATGAGACAATGTCTCAACAAGTCTACATCCTAAACCCTGATTAAGAAGGAAATATGCTTAGAGGCGACCTAACCACACAAATACCAAGACTCACCTCACCTCTGTTCCTCTTTGTACGTTAGTACAATTCATATACACAATGCATATAATAGATGCACACATCAATTGGAATATCTCACTCAATCTCAATAAATCACAGAGATCCAATTATAAGGTCAAATTATTATGACACGTCTCATACCATGCCACACAATTTTGTCCCATAATCAAGCATGTTTAATTCAATCATTCACATGTTCCAATTAATTACTACCCACACAAGCAGTTCTACCCGATGCACATCGATCTTCTAGCATAGCCAGGCTTCGTCTCATCCCTTGAGCACGGCAACGTCCACCCGACACACATCGAGGATGTCATTCTCGAAGGAGCTTCGGTCCGACCTCTACCGTAATTCCGGCATCCATTGATATGGCATCATCCACCCGACGCACATCGGGAACGGGTTCTCATAACCATCACACGATCATTCAATTCCAGTTAAGTACATTGTGCTTTGCACTCGCATGCCTCAATTAAGATAATGTGCTTGACCTATTTTCTTCGTATCAAAAACACCTAGTAAAAATAATCGTATATGAGTATACAGTCAAATTGAACCAGAAAAATTGATATCCTTCCTTTTAAAATCTCACTATTTGATATAGTATTTAAAAATATTTTCGGTGTCAAAACCCGATACTCGATATTTTCTAATTAAATACCAAAATTTCATAATTTTAAAATAAATGCTCAAAAATCACAATCATCACCTCAATTGCACAATCTAACAATCAATTGCATAAACTAAGCACACCATTGGAATCGGCACGAAATTCCGGCTACGGTCTATCCCGGTATAATTTTTGAAAAATATTAAATAATTAAATAAAAAGTAAAAATAATTAAATAAATGCAAATTAAATCAATAAATACATACTTAGGCCTAATAATGCTAATCTAACCACCTATTGGACTAATTAAATTACCTTAACCATCCTAACTACATTAAACTAACTAACTATAATCACTAACCACCTAATTAACTAATTTAACTAAACACACTACTAATTACACTAATCCAATCTTAACTTAATCTAAACACCCATTAAGTATCACTAACCTCCTAAGCAAGGTTTAGTGAGTAATCTGACTGGATTAGTGAGATGGTGAGTTCATGGCGATGGCAACGCGGAGGCGAGCGGAACACAAGCCTACGGTGACACCAAATGAGGATCGAAAGAGGCCTAAAATGGGCCACGAAGCCCCACAGCCACTTTGGCCTTCAGTTCTGTCCAAGGGTCGAAGGGGTTGGGCCGAGGGTTTGGCTTGGCTGGAAACGACAACACGGGTGGCAGATGGCAATGGCGGAACAAGGCGAGAGCAACAATAGTGGCTTAGGCAGACGGCGATGCAGACTGCAACTGCGACGGGCGATCTGGCCGCGGGCTAGATCTGGACGTGAGGCGACGGACTCGCAGGCTTGCGAATGGGACGACGGGCGCAAGGGACGCGCGAGAGGGGGCGGCTGCGACAGTGCTCGAGTGGCTTTGGGCGGGCAGGCAGTCGAAGGCTGCTGGTTTGGCTAGCTGGTTCTCTAGTTTTCTTGAGCTCTTAACTACAACAACAATGGGGAAAGGGGTTGCAAGGAAGAGGAAGAAGAGAGCTCTGCTGAAGGGGGACCACCAAATGCCTCGAAAGTCTTGGAAAAATATCCAAAACACTCAATGCCTTACCCCAAAGTCCATGGCTGTTATCCTTAGCCATTTTCCTCCCTCAAGCTTCCCAAACAAGCCTCCTAAGGTGTCCCAAATGTTGCTTCCCATTGGCAACGAATTTTGGACATTTCCCCTTCAATTCCATCCAATTTCACTTCAAATTAATCCAATTGAAGTGCCACAATGTCAAGGTAAGTGCTCATACTCAATTCCACATTTTTTCTTACCAATTAGTCTAACTTAAATGCCAAAAATCCACATAAAAATGGCCTTATAATTTTCCCGGTCAAAAATAGCCTAACTTTGACTTTTCATCAAAAACTCGGGTTTGTAGAAAAATCTTTGGAGGATTAGTCGATACTCCTAAAATAAATCGTGACATGATAGAACTTTCAATTTCTGAAATCGGGTTCAATTTCGCGGTTAATTTCAACTGGATGCGATTTTAATGTGACCTAATCTACCAGGTAGTCTTTAGGAATTTTTAGTACATTTGACTCGTGGTCGATTATTTTCGAGCCACATTGTACATCTTCGACTCATAGGCAACTCTCGGTTGTCATGAAAATCTCGAAGTTTCAAATACGGGCACAGGGTACAGAAATGACAAAAAAATCGGTTTAGTACCGTTCGACAAAAATTTTGCGATTAGGTGGAATCACCCACGCTTTAATCACATGCCTCTATCGAACTAACCTATCTCCGATCTTTGTTCGATTTTGACGGCGTGGTATTGACCCTTGCAGATTAGCACGGTTGAGTAGTTGATTTCTAGTTGAATTCTCAAGTCTTTTGCATTTAAATTTCTTAACGGCTTCACTTGATAAACTAGTTATATTATTATATTATAATTTTAAATATTTAAAAAAAAAATCCAAAAAAATCTCTTGTTGAGGCAAAGGCCTAAAATTGATTTTGAGCACTTTTCTCTTAAAAATGAATAAAAAATCCTTTTAAAATTTCTGAAATTAAGGAAAGGCCTATTTTTTTTTTTTTTTTTGTATCCTTTTTAATGCATGAAAAATCCAAAAAAATTAAACCTTGAGTTTAAACAAAAATTAGGTATCAAAAGAGTATTGGTTGATCAACTAGTATAATCAATTCCCCGATCCTAATTTCACTAGTTGAGCAGAGTAAAATATTTCTTATAAAATTTACTTGAGTTTTTAATCGACCCACCTCAAATCGATTAGTAGCGACTCTTAAATGAAATCGACTTACAGGTTAAAAATTCAAACAATAAATAGTGAATTGATGGGCTTGGAGCGTCTAGCCTAAGCCTAATACTTAGTTGAACCATCATCCTCCATCTGCGCTCGCACATAAAGAGGCGTCAAAAAGGGAGGTTGCGATAATCATCAATACCACTATCACCTGGTCATTTGGTAAAAAAAACCAATAATAATATAAATTGCAATCCAGATTGAAGGGTTTGTTTATTTCATGAAAAAATTACTATTGCTTGAAAATGCTTCAAAAAATTTTAATTTCAAAGATTGTAAACCATTTTTTCATATTTGTTTATGCTAAAAACAAGTTGAAAAATATTAGTTCATGGCATTTGGTAATAAGTGAAACCTTTAAAGGCAACTTGTATATTTGAAAATGATATCTAATGACTAACAAATTGAAAACAAAGTTCTATTTGTTTATTATAATCACAATAACAAGCATTCTAAAGAAATTCGAAAAGAAAATATAAAACCATATTTGTGAAATATCATATATGATCGTATTTTTAAGTAAATTCAGAATATGATAGGCAAGATTTATGGGGAAGATAAAACAGAAGAGACTTCTCAAAGAAAAAAAGATATACATGGTGAGATTAGGAAATAGACATAAAGGACATGTTCTACTCACTTGTATGCGCAACAAGAGGCTATGAAAATAATATCCTTTCGGCTAGAAGAGGAAGTCGTTTTTCCTAATCTAAACTTGTTTTTCTAGTTAATGGAAAACAATTTTCATTAATCATGTAACCTTTTGTCATCCAAATCATTGAAATGTACATATAAATTGTGTTAGAATCGTCTCATATCAAATAATTAATGTAGTGTGGATTAGATAATATATCATAATTGGTCTATCACTCATTGACTTAAGTTTTTAAATAAGGATAGGTCCAACTAGAAAAATTGACGAGCTCAAACTTGAGCTCCCTCTTAGCGATCTCCCCTTATGAATGTATAGTGTTTAGTGAATATGCTAAGGAATGAATCTCGTGATCAACATAGTTTCTTGGCAACTTTCATGATTTGGTCTAAAAAAAGAAACTTGGATGAACATGTAGATGGGCGTTCTAATGTATCCAACACGGTTTGTTGACTGCTGTGACAATGCGATTTCATGGTTTGGAGAACGGAACTAGCTAAAGTATCATCGATTGACAAAGCAATTTTAGACTATTATGAGGATGAAACTTTTCTAAGGAATTCAAATCCTTGGCCATCTGCGAGGCTTGGCCTCACCCATGGTCATATGATCATTCTAGCTAGAGTCTGTTACCCAAGGATTTGTTGTTTCGACAAGAAAAATAGGGAAAAAATACTGGTCACATAAGCTAAAGGACTTTGGGTAATATCATTACTTGGTGGGATTAGAGCTAAGAGATATTGCATTTACTCTTGAGTGAAGGGAAAGCTATGTGGAGAATTAGAAGCGCCATGCTCCTATGTCATTGCAAAAGGCATGTTCTCTGTTTGAGCCTCATTAGATGAGACTTGTCGCGACCTACCCCTCGGGAAAGGAGAATAGGTTTAGGGGTATTACCTAAATGATGGACCTAAGGCTCATGATTAGGCACGGGCTTTCTCAAGCCCATATCTCACGTGACGTTGAGGTATTTTTAAGAATTTTGCAAAAAGGAGTCACCATTAACTTATTGGGGTTGGCTAGAAACTAAGGTAGGTATGGGAGTATACCTCATTTTCTACGCGTAACCAGAGAATCTAGGATCGAGGACTTGATTACACTAATTGACCAATTAGTGCCCTTTCAGTACCTAATCTTATTCATTTTAAAAGAAAATATTCTTATTAGGCATTTTGAATTGATTTTATACTTATTCACTAACATATAAGGTGATCATGTAGGTACACAATCATTAAAGTGACTATTAGCAATCAAACTCCTAATTGCAATGAAATTAACACATGTAGCTAAACAATCACCAACATAATTAAATATGTAAATTAAACCTGCGACATAATCGAAATTCGAGCAAATAAAGGCCTAATTACACTAAGAATGCAAGACATGACAATTCCCAACCAAACCTTGCATTTTTTAGATTTTCGAATTTTTTTAATTTTTTAATTAATTTTTTTGTAAAAATAAATATTTTTTTGGCCAGTCCGAGTCAGGACCGATCTGAGCCAACCTGGGTCTGACCTGGTTGGGGGTCAAACCCGTTTAGGGACGAGCCAATCAGCCCGCCCGAATAGGCCAGGTTAGGTTAGACTAGCCCTAGTCGGGCCTTCACTTAACTGGGGTTAGGCCTCAACCAATGGGCCCAACCCCCTGCAAAATGGCTTCTCATGAGCCCAGGCAAAAAAAAAAAGCTAAGTGGGACAGATCTGTGATCTAGGCCAACTCGGCCCACAACCCCTGCTTTGCAGTTGTTCAATCGCGGTAGGGGACGGTGACGCATCACACGGGTGGGCTTCTGGGAAAGAAGGCGGCAACCAGTGTCGGTCAAGTAGCTCGTCGAAGGTGGCAAAGGGGTCGGTCGAGGGCGGTGCTCTACCGGAACATGACCCCTGCTCCGTGACTACCTAGTTGCGACAAGGAAAGAGGCGTAGGTGAATTGTTCCGGTGGCTTTTGGCTAAGGCACGACGATTGCATTTTGGCTAGGCAGGGGCACAACTCGGCTTCGAGTCAGGCTGCGGCAATGCTCTGGCGATCAAAAAAATGGCTTGAGGTTTGGGACGATAGCTGGTTTTTGCTTAGGTATTTCATTGAATAGGTGGAGGGTGCTAAGGATCCAAAAGAGTTTTGGCTCGATGAGGCCCGAGCACAAATCTAGGGACTAATGAGGCATGCTGAAGCACAAGGGAACATGAAGGGGGACGGACGAGGGTTAGAGCTCGCCCAAATTGGTTAGGATGGGCTCCAGCTGGCTCATTTCCAAAGACGCATACCGAGTACTTGATGAAGTGCCAACTTGGGTTCTAGCGGAAATGGCGGCGGTCAGCAGCTCACCAGTGGCGACTGGGCATTCCAAGAGGCTTATCGTCTCCTTCAATAGCCTCCACCAGCTCTCCCCCCTTGTTTTCTCTTCAATTTCCCCTTTTTTTCCTCTCCGTGCGTTCTATTCTCCCTAGTCTCCTTCATCCCCCTCTATTTTGCCCTATTGGCCTTTCCTCTCCCTGGTTCCACCCCCAATCTTGTCCCTCCTTCTTTGCTTTGTGTTGCTTTGTTACTGCTATCTTTTCCCGTCTTTTGCAGGTTTGCGCATGAAGATAGGAGGATGAAGACAGCTGAGGCGCAAGCGGGCTGAAAGGAAGAGGAGGCTGGGCCGCGTGGGGGGAAATGGGTTAGGTCGAGCATGGGAGAAAGAAAAAAGAAATAGGGGTGGGCTGGGCCAAGGTCGGATCCAGCCCAACCCAACCCCTAAGCATTTTTTTTTTTTTTAAATATGTGTCAATAGCTGTCCCTCTTTGAATGTAGCCTCGAAGATGTTGCATTCAAAGATAGAAAACACATAAATTATTTTGGCGGTAGAGAGACCTTGACTGCACAGGCTTGCACCAAGTCGAGTTGTGGAAGCGTGTCATGTCAATAAGAGGAAGAAAGACCCCGGGTTACAAAAGAACACCATGTCATAAGAAGAAAGAGAGACTTCGGGTTACAGAAGCATGCCGTGTCATAAGAATAAGGAAGATCCTGGACTACAAAAGCACGCCGAGTCATAAGAATAAAGAGAGACAAAAGCACACCGTGTCATAAGAAGAAGGAAAAACCTCAAGCTATAGAAGCATGTTGTGTCATAGGAAGAATGAAAGACCCTGGGCTATAAAAGCATGTCGTGTCATGAGAATAATGAAAGACCCTGGGCTACATAAGCACGTCATGTCATAGGAAAAATGAAAGACCTCGAGTTACAGAAGCATGCCGTATCGTAAGAAAAGGAAAAACCTCAGGTTATAGAAGCACGTTGTGTCATAAGAAGAATGAAAGACTCTGGGTTACAAAAGCACACCGTGTCATAAAAAAAAAGAAGGAAAGACTCCGAGTTATAGAAGCACGCCGTGTCATAGGAAAAAGGAAAGGCCCCGAGCTACAGAAGCACGTTTTGTCGTAAGAAAAATGAGATACCCTAGGCTACAGAAGCACACCGTGTCAAAAGAATATGGAAAGACCCCGGGCTACAGAAGCATGCTGTGTCATAGGAAGAAAGAGAGACCCTAGGCTACAGAAGTACATTGTGTCATCAGAAGAAGGAAAGACCCTAGGCTACAAAAGCACGCCATGTCATAAGAAAAATGAAAGACCCCGGGTTACAGAAGCACCCTATGTCATAAGAAGAAAGAAAGACTTCGAGCTACAGAAGCATGCTATGTCATAAGAATACGGAAAGAAATGAGGTCTCACCGTGTAACAACGGGTTTCAATCGGGTTGAAAATGCATGATTTGAGGAAAACCAATGAACCTTTATAGATGACATGGTTTAAGGTTGACCATGAACCTTTTGAGATGACATGGTTTAACATTGACCATGAACCTTGTAGATGACATGGTTTAAGGTTGACTATGAATCTCTAGAGACAGCATAGTTTAAGGCTTGTTGACACCTAAATTTCGTTTTTAATTAATTAGGTTTTTTTTTTTTACATTTATTTGTCTTTTTCGGATAGTAAATAATAATAAACAAAACAAAAGCAAAGCAAAAGCCCAGCCCATCTTTTTCTCCTTCTCTTCTCCCTCCGCGTGGCCCCTACGGCCCATTTTCCTTCACCCCCCGGCCCGGCCCCTTTCTCTCTTCTTCTTCCTCCTTCCCTTTCCTTCACCGCTGCAACTCACGCGCACGAGGGAGGCCGACGCGCGAAGGACGGCCTACGGCCGAGGAGTGTAGGCCGACGTCGGCCGGAGGGGATAAGATCGCAGCGCCATTAATGTCGAGCGAGCCACTGAAAGCTCGATGGGACACCGGTTCAGCCGAGCGGAACCGGTGGGCAAGCCGGAGGTCGGCGACCGAGCCCCTCCGTCGACCGGAGTTCCTTCGCCTATAAATAGGTGGCCGCAAGCATCGTCGGAGGGTGTGGCGAGCTCGGAGATCCTTCACCGAGAGACATCGGGAAGGGTTGAAGGGCAAGCGCAGAGAGAGCTCGAGTCGCAGCTCGGCCCACCTTCCACCGAGAGACTTCGGGAAGGCGGGCGGCAAGCGACCTCGAGAAGGGCAGATCTGGCCGGTGGAGGCTTGGATCTGGCCTGAGTGAGAGAAGATTGAGGTCGAGGGTAGGGTTTCGCGAGATCTGCGCCTCAGATCTGGTTTTTTTTTAGCTGTTACTGTTGCTGCCGGACGCTATGCCACCGCCATTCGCCCGATTGAGATCCCGACGCCATCCGCCGTTTACGTTGTCCCCTCGAGCCGCCTCTCCTCCGAAGCTCAAAGAGCGAGCCCGAGCCTCGAGAGAGAGAGCCCCAATCAAATCGACGGAGCCCAAGCCTCGCCGACGCCATCGCCGTTCGCCACGGCCGCCGCCATCGCCCGCCCTCACCGCGCCGCCACCATCGCAGATCAACGCCCCGTCGTCGCCGTCATCACCTCCATTCGAGAAAGGTAAAAAACCGCCGCCGCCCCCGCCGCCCATCGCACCCCCATTCTATCGGCGTCGCCGTCGTCGTGGTTCCCATCGTCTTCGTCGTCGCCGCCGTAGTCGCCGTCGCCGCCAAGCACCTTGGTCCCCCCCCTCGGCGCAGCGGATTCGCAAACCCTAGGGTTTGCGATTTTTCCGGGTCGTCGAGTCGGATCCGGGTCTCGGAACCGGGTAGGGTTTCGCGAGATTCGGGGGGGCGGCGGGAGTCGGGTCACGATTCGGATCCGGGTCGGGTAGGGTTCGCAGGGAGCCGGGTCGCGGAGCGGGTCAATGGATCCAGGTCGTTGGGCCGGGCCGGGTGTCCCCGAACGCCCGGCCACGGCGTCGTTTTAGTAAATAAAAAAAAAAAAAAAATAAAAAAAAAGATGAAAAAATCCGAGTCCGTGTTTGGGTCACCGACCCGGTCGGACCCAACCGCGGATCCGACCCGGGTCGGTTTTATTTTATTATTTTATATTAAAATAATAAATATTTTATTTTAAAAAAAAATCAAAAAGTATTTTATTTTCAAAAAAATATTAAAAAAATGTTTTAATTTCCAAAAATCGAAAAATATTAAAAATGTCGAAAAATGTTTTATTTTCTAAAAAAATCGAGAAAAATCAAAAAATAATTTATTTTCCAAAAATATTTTGAAAAATATTAAAAAATATTTTATTTTCCGAAAAATAAAAAAAAAAAAAAATATTCCATATTTTCCAAAAATGCCAAAAATCCAAAAAAAAAATTTCATGAAAAGCCAAAAAATCAGAAAAAGCCAAAAAGACTTGTATTTTCCCAAAAATACCAAAAAAACCCCAAAAAATCCCTTTTGTGTCCAAAAATTAGAAAAAGACCTAGAAAATGTTTTTCCTCCCAAAAATGCATGGAAAATCCCTCGAACATCCAAAAACCTCAGGGTTTAAACAAGATTAGGTACCGAAAGGGCATTAGTGATTAACTAGTGTAATCAAGTCCCCGATCCTAATTTCTCTCGGTTACGCAGAGTGAGTATTTCTCCCGATACTTCACTTGGGTTTCTAATCAACCCACCCCAAATCGATTAGTGGCGACTCCTTTTAAAATTGATTTATAGGTTAAAAATTTAGACTATTAAAGTCGTGAATTGGTGGACTTGGGAGAGTCCGGGCATAATAAATTCAGCCGAGCCATTAGCCTCCTTAGGGCCCATACCCGATGCGGGTGCCGAAAAAAGAGGTCGCGACAGCTTGGCGACTCCACTGGGGATTTGAAGACTTAAGCCGTTTTTGTCTTGTTTAAATTCTTTACTAACTTAGGTTTTTTTTATGCAGGTCAAAAGCTTAGAAATTTATTTTAATTTTGCTTAAAATAGATTATCTTGTGATTATAAATTGTTGTGCATGCTTTACTGTTTTAAACACTACACATGGCACACACAACCCGGCCGCCGGACTTGGGCCGCCATAGGATTTCTAGGATGGTGTTAAGAAAGATACGACCTCGAACGCGAGACTGCGATGTAGAGGTTGCCTTTCTTTTCCCGAATTTCTTAGCCGAGGTTAAGAGGGTATGATGCTAACGCGAGACCTGCGACGGGCGGATATCCTTTTAATCTCACCAATCCTCTCGAGTTAGAAATCGAGCCGCACATCCCATGCGCATGTCTTTGTGCTTGCCATTTTATTTAAAAGCAAAGTGATTTCTTTACTTTTACTTAGTCTTTTATGGCTCATGGCAAAATAGGGTCGTTGTGTATTTCCCTTCCTTATATGCGATGGGAAGATTTGATATCTAGTTCATTCCTACCCCAAAGGAGAGCTTCTCGGATGGTGGAAGTAGTTAGATCAACTCGGCCAAGAGTGCGTCAAATCAAGAATCGGTCATCTCCTCCCATTGCTCCAAATCAATATCCACTCGGGGTCATGCAAGCACTACCACATTTCTGGTGCCCTGAAACATCCACCTTCATGTTCGGCAAATTTGAACTGACTCCGACTTTAGAAGAGTACAGTCTCGCCATAGGAATGCCCCTGGGAAGCGAGCTTGTCAAGCCAATCGGCATTGACCCTGTGGTTAGTCTATCACGGTTTCTAAAAAATCATTCGGTAAGAGAAATTGTTCAAGCCAACAATAATGCTTTTCCGCTATCATCTTTAACCGAATGCTTTGAAAAACAGTCAATGACCCAAAAAGCCAAGATCTTCCTCTTAGCATTCTTTGGTTTTATTATCTTTCCCCATCGAAAGAATGCTATAGATCCTTCAATCACATGGGTGATAAATCAAGTCATTTTTGGAGCAGGATATGTGAATATGGTTTTAGCCGAAACGTTTTTATCCCTTAATCGTTTCAAGGACCAAAAAGAAAAATCATGAGGGCCGCTCCAGAAATTTTACAAATGTGGTTCTTTTCCCATATCAAAGGATTTGGGCACCTCATGCAAATATTTGAAATCAACGAGTTTAAACACCCATTGCAAAAGTTTCAAATCTTGGAAAAATATTCTCCCAATGAAGAGTATTCTCGATGGATTAACTTGCTAAAAACCCGGTCCCCGAGACATTCCTATGGCGAACTAAATGGTTCATTGCAGGAGAGGCGCGCTTTGCGCTTAATTATTACAACCCCATCCTGTTGCTGGGCCTCTCCGGAGCTACCTCATATTATCCATATAGGGTGGCTCGTTAGTACAGGGTCCTTCAAGAAATCCCGCCACCACTCAAATCAGGATTGTTCCGAATCTTTTTCACCCGTACAGACTACAACTACTTGGAGGAGATCCGCATAATTCAGAACGCATGGAGTAGATGTCACACTGAAAAGATCGTCGTGCCCAGAAGGTTAAAGGAACAAGAAAAAGTTCATCATGCATCAACATTCTACATCCTCAACCATATAATTCCCAAGGAGTTGCAACCAGTAATCCCTGATGTAGTTGATAAACTTACCCGCAAGGGCGAATCGAATCTCTTGAAAAGAGCTTGGAGACCAGCAAGAGACACGTATCGAAGTTAGTACGAAGAAGCAAGCGGCTTCACAAGACTAGAACTTCCCATCGCATATAAAATGGGCAGCGGGACTTTTGATGTGAATATTCCTAATGTTAATATCTAGGGTCGTTTTGACTTGTGTAAAAAGCCCTTTTGGCATTGTATAAATCTCCTGTTAATAAATAAAAATGACGTGACCCTTGCCATGGGCCAGTGTTCCATACGTTTCCTCATTTACATTCTCTCCATTTTCTTTATGCAGGAAATCATATCATAGTCGTATTCGCCAAATCCAAAAGATAGAATGGCCGAAGAAAATGTACCAAGCCGTGTCGAGATTATGGAAAGTGAAATGAAGCAAGTCTTCAATGTGCTTCAGCAACTCTCAAAGCAGATAGATTCCATCCAAGGCAAATTGGCTCCCGCGCCGGCCTCAATCGAAGTATTGTTACCGCAATCGTCTACCCGAGGTGATCAAGGAAGAGATACCGATGATAACATGCCCGAATTGGAGGAGGATACGCACCAAATCGTAGTCGAGAAAGCAAAGCCCAATAGTTTGTCTAAGACCGAACATGACAAACGCCTTGAGAAGCTTGAAGAGAGGCTAAAGCAATTGCGGGGCCTTCAAGATCCTACTCCAACAGACCTCTCCATCTACTCTAAGGTCAAAATGCCGGAAAAATTCAAAATGCCTGAGTACGAGAAGTACGATGGCATGACCTGCCCAAGAGCTCACTTGCAAATGTACTTGGTCCGAATGACCCAAGACGTTAATAATGAACCTTTAATGATCCTAGTTGTTTCCAATCAAGCCCGATAGGTCCCGCCCGAGATGGTACATAAAAAGAACATAAACCTCATCGAGACATGGAGTGAAGCAAGTGAAGCATTCCTCAAACAGTACAAATTCATAATGGACATTACCCCTTCTCGCGAGGATCTTGATCGCACGGAAAAGAAAAAGCAAGAATCCTTCAAAGAATATGCCATTAGATGGAGGAATCTCGCCGCCCAGATCAGTCCTGAGCCAACTGACTTTGAATTGAGAAAAATGTTCATCAAAACCCTCCCTTTCGAATACCGCAATCGGATGGTGACTACGATCGCTGAATCATTCAATCAACTCATTCCGGGGGAGAGCAGATTGAGACACGTTTAAGGGATGGCTGGTTCACTGAGCCTGCTCCTGTCAGCAGAAGGCTCAACATGAAAAAAGATAAAGAATCCTTGATCGATGTCAATGCCACCTACACTGCAAACACCGGTCGCCCCCCAACTGTTCAGACAAGCACAGCCAACAAATGACTAATAGCCGTCCACCCCAACGCTACAACAACCGAAGACAATTCACTCCGCTTCCGGATCTCCTCTCCCGGGTTTTGGCAATCCTTCGAAACAAGAGCCTCCTTTCAACCGAACCAAGACGACCTAACGTTGAAAGCTTCTCCAGCTATGACCCGTCCAAAAATGTGACTATCACATGGGAGAAGTAGGCCATTCAACCGATGAGTGTTTCGTCCTTAAGCATCGAATCCGTAACCGCTGGATACTAAGGCCTTCTCATTCCAAACCGTGAAGCCGAATGTCCAAAGCAATCCGCTCCCCGATCATGCGACAAAGTAAACATGATATTCAGTTCGAAGCCGGTCAAATCAGAAATGTCAATGCACATATGGTCGACATCTATCAAGGGCTAGTAGAAACCGGGTATTATCCGGGCAATGAAATACCGCTTTCGCAATAATGGAGGAAAGGGTATTAAGAATGATAGAGGCCGGAATAATTGTGCACGCCGGCCATGCCAACATAGTTTCTACCATATCCCAAGTCCTCATCAATTGGGAGGAAGAATTTGCAGCGCTAAATGCGGAAAAGGAGAAGAATGATTCCACCTTACCCGAGAGCGTCTTTGAAAGGAAAGGAGCCATTGTTCAAGCATCAACAGCAGAAACAGCTATAGTCATTGAGATTCCCCAACCTTACAAATACAAATACAACAATGCGGTACCATGGTCTTATGACCTTGATGTTGGTTTGGTCACAAGATCTGGGCGAACCTATGCTCAAGCAAATACTCAGTCTGCTAAGCCCGTCACTGACGAAGAAGCCAAGGAGTTTTTGGCCGTAGTTAAGGCCAGCGAATATAATGTGGTGGAACAGTTACGAAAATCACCGGCGCAGATCTCTCTACTGGAATTGCTTCAGACATCTGTCAAGCACTAGAAATCCCTCATGAAAGTATTAAGTGAAGTACATGTCTCTGAAACTATTGAGCATGACAAACTCGAGGAATTTGTCAGTACCATCCTTCTAAAGGATCAAATGGCATTTTTCGATGAAGAGATTCCCGAGGAGGGTAGAGGACACACCAAGGGCCTTTACATATCGGTTAAGTGCAACGCATCTCACGTCGCTCGAGTGCTGATTGACAACGGATCTGCTCTTAACATATGTCCATTAGCGACACTTGTCGCCTTAAAATAGAGAGATCATGGATCCAGTACCCAAGACTTGTTCGAGCATTCGATGGAACAAAGAAGGAAACAGTGGGAGAGATCGAGCTCGACATTCAAATTGGCCCAACCGTATTCAAAATTTTGTTCCAGGTGATGGATATCCCCACTATGTTCAATTTCCTCTTAGGGCGCCCATGGATCCACGTCGCAAGAGCAGTACCTTCAAGCCTCCACCAAAGTTTGAAGTTCATGGTTGGAGGAAAAATGATCACGGTCCGAGGAGAAGATCACCGCATCTACCACGAGATGGCCATCCCTTATGTTGAACCTAGTGACAAAAATGAAGCCAGTTATCAATCGTTCGAGCTTATGTCTACTATACACGAAACTCGAGGGACTTTGCCCCTCGTTCCCGAGGTATCAAGCGCTGCAATCATGGTAGGAAAAATCATGGTTGGACACGATTTCATTCCAGGACAAGGGCTTGGTAGGAGAGGCCAGGGCATTCGTCAGCCTATTGAAGCTCGGAGAAGACCCTATACTATCGGTTTGGGATATTCCCCAGATAGAAAAGCAAAGAAAAAAGTCAGCCTTGTATATCCCCGTCTCGAGGAAACTTTCCCAGGCCCAGCCAAGATGATGCATGAGGAAGAGGAAGTGGATACTCCAAAATGGTTCAACCCCAAAAGTGTGAAATTGCCCATAACCCAGAAGACACAACTTGGCCCTCACTTATAAAAAGGAGGGGCCATATGACATGACCACCATGTTCGAGGATATTTTCATAGGTGCCATTGAGGAAGAGCAATTAGAAGAGACAGCGATAACTTCTCGTTCATCCAGCTTCGACACCAAGTCGAAGAATTACGTGAGGCTGTATCATTTCATTTGAGAAAACTTGCTCAAGCTACCCGTGCATTCCGTTCGTCACAATGAGGAGCTGGTGATAAATGAAGGGACCCTACCGACACGACTTGGCGAGGGGCACGGCTACCCTTATCCCAAGAAGCACACGACCATATTCGCCTCTTCCTAAATCAATGGCCATTATTTTCCCCATCCTCCTAGAGCAAGGGATAATCGGCAGAGAATTGAACCATCCTACCCCCGAGTACTTCCTTGATTATGATCCATCCAAGCAATGCGATTACCATTTAGGGGAATTAGGACACTCGCTAGATGATTGCACCATCCTGAGAGACAAGGTCCAAGATCTTTTGGATGCTGGGGTATTCACCTTCCGCTCTCCATGGCTGTGTTTTGGCAATGATCACCTCCTCGTGGTACCCAAAGACCCGTACCATGTTCCCGAGCATGCTAAGGAGGCGCATAAAGGAGAAGCAATCATAGACACTTTGGGCCAACCAAGTGGTAAATTTGACTACTATGTCAATTATTCAATTCCCCAAAGTTTCTATGATCATCACCACAACATCGTCCCTGATGGATGGGGAGACGTGGATGATCTGAAATCCATAAAGCCGGGAGCACAAGGAGACATGGCTGGCAACTGGTATGAAGACTTCTTCGTGGACGCTATTAACGAAGGACCATCGGGGAAATGGGTGCAGACCCGCTCGAGTAGAATCCTTTTAACTCCTCTCGCATACTCCCATACGTGGGAGCTTGTACATATTTCTTAAAGTCTAGCTTGCTTTGTTTTCAACAACAGTTCCACTCAAGGAACTATTTTTGAAACCACCCTGTAAATCCGTCTACTAATAAATAAAGTTGAAAACATTTTGAGGGCATGAGGAGACACACCAAACCGGCCCGTTGATGATAGCCAACCGTCAAATGAAAGAAGAAATCTGAGGCCCGGGTCTCCTCATGTTTCCTTGTCTTTAATCTTTAAAAGCAATTTATCACCTTTTCAAAAGAAAGAAGCATGCATACTACTAACCTTATTTATTCCCTTAGCCTTTCTACTCTATGACACGAGAATAATCTAGCTGCAGGCGAGGGTATGGGAACGGTCCAAACCAACATCGTAAGTAGCTATGATAGCAATTCTGATGACTCAGATGATGATTTTGATGATTCCGATGAAATTCAATGGAATTGGAAGCATCACGAAGAAACAAGGCCTCTTA
This sequence comes from Eucalyptus grandis, assembly GCF_016545825.1. Lineage (NCBI taxonomy): Eukaryota > Viridiplantae > Streptophyta > Magnoliopsida > Myrtales > Myrtaceae > Eucalyptus > Eucalyptus grandis. Next base: position 10,559,131 of record NC_052615.1, read on the forward strand.
CTACTGAAGACACCATCATTGTCAATTTAGGCAAAGACTGAGAAGATCCAAGGGAGATAAAGATTGGCGCGAACCTTCGAAGAAGAAGCTGCAAGCTTAATTGCCCTCCTAAAGAGATATCAAGATGTATTCGCATGGTCTTATGCCGATATGCCAGGCCTTGATCCAATGATCGTGGAGCATAGCTTGCCAACCAACCCTGATGTGGCCCCTAAGAAGCAGCGGCTAAGAAGAGCTAAGCCTGAATTGTCAAAAAAGATTGAAGAAGAAGTAATGAAGCTCCTGGCAGTAGGCTTCCTCGAAGTCTCGCAATATCCTAGTTGGGTGGCAAACATTGTACCAGTGAAGAAGAAAGATGGTCGAATCCGGATTTGTGTCGACTACCGTGATTTGAACAAAGCAAGCCCAAAGGATGATTTCCCACTACCTCACATAGACGTTCTTGTGGATAGTACCGCTGGATTCAAACTTTTCTCTTTCATGGATGGGTTCTCGGGATACAACCAAATAAAAATGAAGGAGGAAGACAAGGAAAAGACGGCATTCATTACTCCATGGGGAACTTTTCACTATAAGGTCATGCCTTTTGGCCTGAAAAACGCTGGAGCAACTTACCAACGTGCCATGGTCACCCTTTTCCATGACATGATGCATAAAGAAATTGAAGTATATGTCGATGACATGATCGCCAAAACCAGACATGGAGAAGACCATGTGAAGACCTTGGAAAAATTATTCGATCGACTTCGCCAGTTCAAGTTGTGCTTGAACCCAGCAAAATGTGTGTTCGGGGCAACCTCTGGCAAATTACTTGGATTCATTGTGAGCTGTAAAGGGATAGAAGTGGACCCGTCAAAAACTAAAGCGATATTTGAGATGCCTCCTCCCTCGACTGTGAAAGAAGTCCGGAGCCTCCTGGGAAGATTAAATTACATTGCGCGATTCATTTCCCAGCTCTCCGAAACTGCAAAACCTTTCTTTAAACTTCTCAAGAAAGATGCACAGATCGAATGGGATGATGACTGCCGACTGGCGTTTGAAAATTTAAAGCGGTACTTGATGAAACCCCCGGTTTTAGTACCCCGACTCAGACACCCTTTGACCCTCTACCTTACCATCAACGGTGAATCCCTAGGTGCAATGTTGGCACGTAAAGGACCCCATGATGGGAAGGAACGAGCCATTTACTATTTGAGTAAAAAGTTCACCACATAGAACAAAACTACTCCAAATCGAAAAGACCCGTGCTGCATTGGTATGGGTGTTGCACGAGACTCCGGCAAATATACCTTGCATTACAGACATTCCTTGTAACCGAGAGTGACCCAATCAAGTATTTGCTTGGTTGCCCGGCCTTGGTGGGAAAATTGGCCAAATGGCAAATCCTAATCTCGAATTCGACATCCAGTGATGTCGCAAAAATCAGTTAAAGGTCGGGTGATTGCTGATATGTTAGCAGATTGTCCTAAAGAAGTAGGCGATGATCATTCCCCAAATGACCGAATCTCAGCAGTAGAAGAGGACACGTGGACTATGTTTTTTGATGGAGCTGTAAATTTGTCAGGTTCAGGCACTGGGGCGGTCTTGATATCCCCAAATGGGCAACATTATCTTGTGGCTGCAAAATTGATGTTTCCATGCACCAACAATATAGCTGAATATGAAGCATGCATCCTCGGCCTACAAGCGGCTATTGGAATGGAAGTGTCAAAACTAAAAGTGTTCGGTGACTCCGCCTTAATTTTCCTCCAGACTGTGGGCGAGTGGGAGACAAGAGATGCCAAACTAGTGCCTTATCACGACTACTTGGAAGAATTGGTAGAAGAATTCCAGGACATCTCATTTGAATACCTACCTAGAATTCATAACCGTTCTTTGTTGATGCACTAGCAACACTATCATCCATGTTACAAGTAAGCGAAAGGGTTAGAAGTAGAGCCTTTGAAAATTGAAGTCTTGACAAGACAGCCCACCGCATGACTATAACTAAAGAACCCGATGGGAAACCCTGGTATTACGACATCATGAAATACATCCAAAAGTAGGAATTCCCTAAAGAAAGCACTCCCTCTGATCGAAAATACCTTATGAAAATGGCTTCGAGGTTCTTCGTCAGCGGTGAAAATTTGTACAAAAGATCATATAACTCAATCTTGCTAAGGTGTGTGGATGCAAATGAAGCCACACAAATAATGCAAGAAATACATGGGGGAGTATGTGGCCCTCACATGAATGGACGTATGTTGGCCAAGAAAATAATGAGATTGGGTTATTATTGGTTCCCTTTGAGAGTGATTGTGCTCAGCATGTGCGAAGCTGTCATCGTTGTCAGATTCACGGGGACAAGATAAATGTCCCTCCAACTGAATTGCATCAGTTATCTGAGCCGTGGCCATTTTCAATGTGGGGCATCGATGTAATTGGCCCAATCAATCCAAAGGCATCAAATGGGCACCGATTCATTTTGGTCGCAATCGACTACTTCTCAAAATGGATCGAGGCTGCATCCTATGCAAGCGTGAACGCATGAAACGTTATGAAATTCATCAGACGTGACATAATTGCCCGTTATGGCGTACCGGAAGCTATCATCACCGACAATGGGTCAAACTTGAACAACAAGTTGATTGATCAATTGTTTTTTGAGTTCAAAATCCAACATCTGAACTAGTCCCGTTATCATCCACAAATGAATGGAGCCGTGGAAGCCGCCAACAAGAACATCAAGAAAATCCTATCCAAGACAGCTGAAAACTACCGCAACCGGCATGAGAGGTTACCCTTCGCACTAACAAAGATATCGAACTTCGATTCGAACCTCCACCGGGGCAACGCCTTTTTCCTTGGTTTATGGCATGGAGGCGGTTTTGCTGTGGAAGTAGAAATCCCGTCCTTGCGAATTTTATCCCGGGCGGGATTGTCCAAGGAAGAATGGACGCAACAAAGGCTCGAACAATTGAATATGGTCGACGAAAAACGACTGAAAGCCCTATGTCATGGTCAGTGTTACCAGCAAAGGGTAGCTCGATCATTCAATCAAAAGGTACGACCCAAGCACTTCGAGGTAAATGAGCTAGTCTTGAGAAAGACGCTGCCAATCTTTCCAGAGCTCGGAGGCAAGTTCGCCCCAAATTACAGGGGTCCTTATGTAATAAAGAAGATACTCCCTGGAGGAGCCTTGATTCTGACTGAAATGGATGGGCGGGAATTCTCCAAACCAGTTAATTCCGATGCTGTAAAAAAGTACTACCCTTGAAAGATGTTTATTGTCTGGCATTGCCAAGCACTCTCTATCGAATGAAAATGCTTATGCACCTTTATATATGAGTGATGTATTTACACCATCATGAAAAATGTGTGTTTGACTCAATGGAGAAAAATGAATGGTGATGACCAGTCTTTAAGGAAGTGTCATAAATCAAGAAGCAAACTCGATGGCATAACTTGAACAAATCAACATTACCTGTGCAAACGCATAAGAGTAATCCTGTCAATTTTGCCCACTCGGTGTAAAGGATGCATCATCGGGAACCGGGTTTGGTTAAAAGAAACCTTTGTCCGAGTCAACAATCTTAGAATCTGGAAGCCTCACTTCTTGTTCCGACACATGCTCTTGCAAGAAGTAATTGCCATTAGAGAATTGGAGGTTTTGATTGTCCATCTAGATTCCATAGAAGCTTGAGGTACATGACTTTGCCCGATCAAGGCGAAGGAAAAATTCCACGAAGAAAAGCATTGAAGATGAATCAACAACCAGCAATCATGCATACATGGTCACAAGTGAGGAAGGCCAATCGAAAGAAAGCATTGAAATGTAAAAGAGGCCGTCATCGACATTCAAACTTCCCTAAGAACCAACACAAATAAACTTTGGGGAAAAGGTAATTTGGCATCATTTCTAACACTCACTCTTTGAATTCCGAACTCATATTGACAGGAAACATTGGAATTCAAGAGCTAAATGATGGTTAAACAAGGCAAACCAAGTGATCCAAGCAAGGTACAAAAAACTGGCCTCGTCAAACAAAGATGCCCGATTAGATTCCCAACCCCGGCTGATCATTCATGTGTCATATCCTAATCAATAGGGACAACCATCGACACCCCTTTGTGAATAACCCTTTTGATGTTCAAGGCTTCAAAAACAAAATACTATGAGAGGCATGTTGACCTTTAAAGCTACCAAGAAGGTCTTTTTGAGCCAAAAAACCATTCACTTATTTTGAAGAGTCCAAACTCATTCATCATATTTAAAATAGGGACAACCATCGACGTCCATTTGCGAATAACCCTTTTTTTACAAATGGATTTTTTGCATGATGATTTTGTTTTGAAGAGTTCAGACTCCATCATATTCAAAATCATGTCATTCCATTGAGAATTATTAGAATAGACGAGGCTAAATGAAGAATACAAGATTAATTGAGCATGCTAGATGAGGCGTGTCAGAATGATGAAAGGCAAGCCATATCCTACACACAGTCCCCCATCTATACACTTGTGAGATGAGTGCAGAAGATTCCATGGCTGCAGGGTAAAGAGTTCTCTCGCGAATGGTACGATAACCAAAATAGTGAGAGGCATTCCATCGCTCACCCCATTGAGCCCCATACATTGGTGAAGCTTCTCTCATACCCCCGTCAAGAACAACCCCTACACCGGGGCAGATTAGAAGCAAAGCAGCATCACAAGGTGAGAAGAGAGATAGAAATTTTCTTGCTCGCACTTGCATCAATCTTTGGGTGTCTTTATTGCATATGAACACTCACATTAATTTAAGTGCCCTAGAGTCATGAAGAGCAATTCTTTCTTTACGCACTTGTATTCATTGTACAACCCAATTGAGTCTGTAAATTCATCCTCACATGGAGGACAAAGCAGAAGTTACTACCATTTAAGCAACATAATCAAAAGCGCCGACAAAAGATGAAGACTCAAGAGTCAACAAAGGCGTTTGCTTGAACTTGTCAAGATCACCTCTCAAGCAACAAGAATGAAAAAACATGAGCATAAAAAAGCAAGTGTACCTGGTAAAAGCAAGGTCAATGCCCATAAATGAAGAACTGGAATAAAAATAAAGGCATGAAAAAAAGTGTGCCTGGTAAAAGCAAGGCCAATGCCCCCGATCAAAAATGCAGCCAAGAAAATGTTGTTGTGGTCCATAGAACCTCCATTTCGACGATAAGAAAGACTAGTGACAAATGCCAAGGCAATCACGAACTCTACCTTCTTACACATGAATCAAGCCTACGTTGCATCCCATTGTAAAAGTCTCTTAGACTAGGGGCACTTCAATTAATGTAGGATTTCATATGTCTATAAGCATCGCTCGAAGAAGTACGAGCAAGATTACTCTATCTCTTTTCGTAGGGTTCTTGACTTGTAAACCCGGAGATGATCGTGCAACATTTTGTCCATGAGCCTTCAACCTTGATGGTCCCCTTTGATGAGCTATTAACCAAGAACTTCATCACAGTTTCAACAAAGACCTCTCACATTGGTAAAGTCGTACCGTTTGCGAGAATACTCGGACCCCGCCGACATGATGACAGTGAGATAGTGTGGTCCTTATGAATCCTGCATCAATGGTCAGGATAGCCTTTTCCATGAGAGTGAGCGAAAAGTCCTTTCAAACTAAAAGTCCCTCATCTGGCATGCTCGAGACATCTACATTCTAAATGAAGGTTGTCTTTCAAAATCTTCCCCCAAGTGGAAATCAAAAGATGCAAACCGACAAAATTATCATGCATGAATCTCATTTGAACTCATGAATTTATAGCATATACAATCATGTGTGCATATATGCAAATAGCGAGACATACTCTTAGAGATCGAGATATTGCCGGGTAAGCATATTCCTATCCACATTTGTCTTAAGGTACCTACCCTTGTCTAGGTACTCTCTTCTTGACACTCAACCTATTCGAGTTGTCCTTAGCATCCCATTGTGATTGATACTATTTCGACCAAGTATCCCTTTATCGTTGAATACTTAATGCTGTCTTAGCATCCCATTGTCTTTGAGTACCGGCCACCGTCCGGATACTCCCTTTTCCTGACACTCGACTTATTCGAGTTGTCCCAAGAGTATTAATACTTGTGACTGACCAAGTATCTCTTGGAATACCTACTGCTGTCTAGGTATCCCCATATCGTCAAGTACCCACCGTTGTCCAGGTACTTCCTTTTCATGACACTTAACTTGCCCAAGTTGTCCCCAAATATAGCAGCTGTTCAAGCATTCCACTACTTTGTGTGCCAGCGCCTACCCAGGTATGCTTCCTTACACTTGGACCAACTGAGTGGTCCCAGGTTGTATCATTAAATACTTGTGTTCATCCAAGTATTCCAGTACTTTGTACACCTGTGGCTATCCAGGTGTTCCACCCCTTTTAAGTACCTACGGCCATCCAGGTAAGCCTCGTGCTACATTCAAATTCCCAATTACCAGGAGGTGAGAGACCTTCACGAATATCCCAGGTACGCTCTCGATATTTCTAATTACCAGGAGGTGAGTACGCCCTCGATATTTCCAACTACCAGGAGGTGAGAGACCTTCATGAATATCCAAGGTACATCCTCGATATTCCCAATTACCAAGAGGTGAGAGACCTTCATAAATATCCAAGGTACATCCTCGATATTTCCACACGAATATCTCAGGTATGTCCTCAATATTCCATGCACCAAGAGTTTGTACCTGTGATCGTCCAGGTACCCCTTCGATACTTGCAAACGTCCAAGTATCCCCCAAGAATTCATAATTGTGATCATCCAAATACCCCTTCAATGCCTATGGTCAGCCAAATACCCATTTCGACGCATGCGAAGGCCCAAACATCCTTCATGTTAGTACTTGTGAATATCCAGGTACTCTTTGATATGCTTGTGAATGTCCAGGTATCTTCCAGAATTGATGCTCTGAAAAAGGTCGGCGCATCCTCCCGAGAAAGGTCGGGTTCCAACTAGTGTCTTCGACAGAAGTCAGACGCCCCACAAATTGATGCCCTGAGAAAGGTCGGCGCATCCTCCCGAGAAAGGTCGGGTTCCAACTAGTGTCTTTGACAGAAGTCAGACACCTCAACAAAACAGATGCCCCCGAGAAAGGTCGGCGCATCCTCCCGAGAAAGGTCGGGTTCCGGCGGTGTCTTCGACAAAAGTCGGACGCCCCCACAAATCGATGCCCCGAGAAAGGTCGGCGCATCCTCCCGAGAAAGGTCGGGTTCCAACTAGTGTCTTTGACAGAAGTCAGACACCCCAACAAAACAGATGCCCTGAGAAAGGTTGGCGCATCCTCCCAAGAAAGGTCGGGTTCCAACCGGTGTCTTCGACGAAGTCAGACGCCCCACAAATCGATGCCCTAAGAAAGGTCGGCGCATCCTCCCGAGAAAGGTCGGGTTCCAACTGGTGTCTTCGACAGAAGTCAAACGCCCCACAAATCGATGCCCTGAGAAAGGTCGGTGCATCCTCCCGAGAAAGGTCGGGTTCCAACCCGTGTCTTTGACAGAAGTCAGACACCCCAGCAAAACAGATGCTCTGAGAAAGGTCGGCTCATCTCCCGAGAAAGGTCGGGTACCAACTGGTGTCCTTGATACAAATCAGGCACCCACAAATGAGATGCCCTGAGAAAGGTCGGTGCATCTCTCGTCAAGGCGACCGAAGAAAGGTTCGAGTTCTAGACAAATCATGGATTGTTTTAACAGGCGACCGAAGAATGGTTCGGGTCCGAGACAAACCACTGATTACTCCAGCAGGCGACCGAAGAATGGTTCGGGTCCTAAAGGAGCAATCTCCCGTCAAGGCGACCGAAAAAAGGTTCGGGTCCTAGACAAATCATTGATTGTTTTAACAGGCGACCGAAGAATGGTTCGAGCCCTGGAAAAGCAACCTCTTCATATCACCAGGTAAGATGACGCCTTGATACTTGCCAAAACTCGGGGTTCACACCCTATCTCACTCACTCCCGGTAAGTAACTACATGTATCTTCTTATCTGTCTTAGTATATGTAAAGTTATATTGCTCTTTTTCCGCATAGAATAATAAGTCCCAAATAAAATATAATCTACTACTCGTGCATGAAAAATTTAGGCATCAGTTTGTCTTTGAATGCAACCTCTGCGAACTCACCTTCAAAGAGGGGCAGCTTTTGACACCTAAATTTCGTTTTTAATTAATTAGGTTTTTTTTTTACATTTATTTGTCTTTTTCGGATAGTAAATAATAATAAACAAAACAAAAGCAAAGCAAAAGCCCAGCCCATCTTTTTCTCCTTCTCTTCTCCCTCCGCGTGGCCCCTACGGCCCATTTTCCTTCACCCCCGGCCCGGCCTCTTTCTCTCTTCTTCTTCCTCCTTCCCTTTCCTTCACCAATCGCAACTCACGCGCACGAGGGAGGCCGACGCGCGAGGGGACGGCCTACGGCCGAGGAGTGTAGGCCGACGTCGGCCGGAGGGGATAAGATCGCAGGCGCCATTAATGTTGAGCAAGCTTCGTTGAAAGCTCGATGGGACACCGGTTCAGCCGAGCGGAACCGGTGGGCAAGCCGGAGGCCGGCGACCGAGCCCCTCCGTCGACCGGAGTTCCTTCGCCTATAAATAGGTGGCCGCAAGCATCGTCGGAGGGTGTGGCGAGCTCGGAGATCCTTCACTGAGAGACATCGGGAAGGGTTGAAGGGCGAGCGCAGAGAGAGCTCGAGTCGCGAGCTCGGCCCACCTTCCACCAAGAGACTTCGGGGAAGGCAGGCGGCAAGCGACCTTGAGAAGGGCAGATCCGGCCGGTGGAGGCTTGGATCTGGCCTGAGTGAGAGAAGATTGAGGTCGAGGGTAGGGTTTCACGAGATCCGCGCCTCAAATCTGGTTTTTTTTTGTTATTCGTTATTCTTTGCCGCCGACGCTGTGCCACCGCCATTCGCCCCGATTGAGATCCCGACGCCATCTGCTGCTACTGTCCCCCTCGAGCTGCCTCTCCTCCGAAGCTCAAAGAGCGAGCCCGAGCCAGAGAGAGAGAGCCCCAATCAAATCGACGGAGCCCAAGCCTCGCTGACGCCGTCGTCGTCCGCCACGGTCGCCGCCATCGTTGCCCCGCCGCGCCGCCACCGTCGCAGATCAACTCCCCGAACCGTCGCCGTCATCACCTCCATTCGAGAAAAGGTAAAAACCACCGCCGTCCCCGCCGCCCATCGCACCCCCATTCTATCGACGTCGCCGTCGCCGTGGTTCCCATCGCCGCCGCCGTAGTCGCCGCCGCCGTAGTCGCCGTTGCCGCCAAGCACCTCGGTCCCCCCCCTCGGCGCCGCAGATTCGCAAACCCTAGGGTTTGCGATTTTTCCGGGTCGCCGAGTCGGATCTGGGTCTCGGAACCGGGTAGGGTTTCGTGAGATTCGGGGGCGGCGGGAGTCGGGTCACGATTCGGATCCGGGTCGGGTAGGGTTCGCAGGGAGCCGGGTCGCGGAGTGGGTCAATGGATCCAGGTCGTCGGGCCGGGCCGGGTGTCCCCGAACGCCCGGCCACGGCGCGTTTTAGTAAATAAAAAAAAAAAAGATGAAAAGTCGGGGGGCAACGCGAGTCCGTGTTTGGGTCACCGGCCGGGTCGGACCCAACCCGCGGATCCGACCCGGGTCGGTTTTATTTTATTATTTTAATATAAAAAATAAATATTTTATTTTCAAAAAAATCAAAAAGTATTTATTTTCAAAAATATTAAAAAAATGTTTTAATTTCCAGAAAATCGAAAAATATTAAAAAATGTCGAAAAATGTTTTATTTTCTAAAAATCGAGAAAAATCAAAAAATAATTTATTTTCCAAAAATATTTTGAAAAATATTAAAAAATATTTTATTTTCGAAAAAAAAAAAAAAAAATCAAAAATATTCCATATTTTCCAAAAATGCCAAAAATCCAAAAAAATCCAAAATTTCATGAAAAAGCCAAAAAAATTCAGAAAAAGCCAAAAAGACTTGTATTTTCCAAAAAAAAATACCAAAAAACCCCAAAAAATCCCTTTTGTGTCCAAAAATTAGAAAAGACCTAGAAAATGTTTTCCTCCCAAAAATGCATGGAAAATCCTCGAACATCCAAAAAACCTCAGGGTTTAAACAAGATTAGGTACCGAAATGGCATTAGTGATTAACTAGTGTAATCAAGTCCCCGATCCTAATTTCTTTGGTTACGCAGGAGTGAGTATTTCTCCCGATACTACACTTGGGTTTCTAATCAACCCACCCCAAATCGATTAGTGGCGACTCCATTTTAAAATTAATTTATAGGTTAAAAATTTAGATTATTAAAGTCGTGAATTGGTGGACTTGGGAGAGTCCGGGCATAATTAATTTCAGCCGAGCCATTAGCCTCCTTAGGCGCCCGTACCCGATTGCGGGTGCCGAAAAAAGAGGTCGCGACAAGGCTGACCATGAACATTTGAAGACGGCATGGTTTAAGGCTGACCATGAACCTTTGGAGACAGCATGGTTTAAGACTAACCATGAACCTTTGAATATGACATGATTTAAGGCTAACCATGAACCTTTGGAGATGACATGGTTTATGATTGACCATGAATCTTTGGAGATAGCATGGTTTAAAATTGACCATGAACCTTATAGATGACATGGTTTTAAGGTTGGCCATAAACCTTTGTAGATGACGTGGTTTAAGGTTAACTATGAACCTTTGGAGATGACATGATTTAAGGCTGATCATGAATCTTGTGGTTTTTAGGGAAGCAACCGCTAACCCCTTGGAAACTGCGCGGCTTCACTGGGGAATCCTGTCAATCTCAACTTAAGCAAATGTCATTAGGAATGGCATCAAGAGATGTATTGGCAATATTGCAGTATTAATTGAACAAGCTAATCAAACTAAGTTTGATTGCCTTGAGAAACATGTTGATTAGCATCATGTGGCACATAATCGTTATCTTGCTTGAGGATGTATCATTAATCAGCAAATTTTCTAGGAGTCAAGCTCTTATCAAAACGATTTTTTACTCGTGAAAATGGCTTATTAATCATGCTAAATTAGAGCTTCTTAGTTAAAAGGGATTTTTCACATGCTCTCAATAAAATGGCTATTGGATCCCATCCATTCACGTGGGAAGTAAGTGATTATTGAGGATATCTCACATAACCTATGTGAAAGGCTTTTAAAAACATTCGCGATGAGCACAATTTGATCGATCAAAAATGTCTTTTGAAAGGACCGCAATATAGGTTTGGTCATGGGCTTACACAAAGGGATTATTGCTTTGAGGCCAATAAAGGAACATTTGTCACTATCTTCATTGGGTTTACAAGTCGAGAACTTGAAGATAAGACAAGATAGAGTTGCTTCCACTCATTCAAGCAATAGCTTCTTTGGTGGCATTCTCATTTTCACTCGAACTATCCCAATCAGAAGAGACTTCGGAAGAGAGTTGTGATGTTGGCTCGAGAGAGGCTTGAAAGGCTTAAAATTTTCAAGAGGGTTTTTAAGAGTCGGTGCTCATCATGACATCGTGACCAAGTCACTCGATCTTTCGAAATCATTTAGCTTTTGAAACATAACACATCTCGACAATTCCTTGACTAATCATTTCTGCATGGGAGCTTTGCTCCTTTTTCTAATTTCCTTTGCTCTTACGATGATTTTTTTACAAGACACTTGGACTTTGATCATTTTTCATTCACATAAGATGTAGTCTTTTGGCTCTTTTTCTTGACGGGTATTAACCTTGCTTTTACCAGGCACACTGCTTTTCATGCCTCCTAATTTTGTTGAACTTTTCGTTGTTTAAACTTTTGGAGCTCTTATAACTTTCGAGATGCTTTGTCAATTGTATGTGGTCAATCCTTATGCCTTGCCCTAGTGAAGAGAGACGATCACCGCTCGAGATTCAGAAATGATCAGACCCAAATTGGTCAAAGCAACGCGTATCAGTGTTTGGGTAGAGAATGGAATGTTCTTCTTCACCTTGGGATGAGTCTAGCTCTGATGAGAATTCCTCTGAAGCTATCACCAGAAGATTGATGCAAGTAAAAGTAATAGAATCTTTCTTAATTTTTCACTCTACATCTCAACCATAACTTCCTATGCTGCCCTAGTGTAGGGTTAGCAAGAGATTAGTGCGGTGCTTGGGATTGATGAAGGAAACACATTTATCATTTCAATCTTTGAGCTCAATGCAAGTGAATCCTTCATCCTAAGAGATAGTCGCTTTTCACTGAACTCTCAAAAGTGTTTGAATGATGTGTTTGGAAATGGCTTGCCTTTCTTCATCCTAAGAACTTCATGTTTGGCATGGTTAACGTCTTCATTTCACTCTACTAAGATCATCTGAGTACATCAATCTCCATAGAGAAATTTGATTCAAAATGAATAACCCACAAAACAAGAAAACAATTTTGAGATGAAAAGGATGTTCACAAAGTTTGTAGAAAGTTTTTTTTTCTCAATTATTCATTTTTGTGTTTGTTTCTAGGAAAGTGCCAAAGGTTCTTTTTTGTAATGGAAATTCTCCATTTTTTTTTTCATTTAATTTTGAGAAGAATGGTGTTTACTTGCGGCATGGTGACTTGGTAACCTTGTAAAGAATGTGAAAGAATATGTTAGTGCAAAAATCTTTAGGGATTGAAATGTTGGAAACGATACATTATTACCCTCCACTCACTTTTATCCTTTGGGGCTAACATTTGTTGGATTCACCCTTGCGGATATTTGGTAACTCGACATTACCCTTCACTTGCATTTGCCTTTAAGTGGTTGATGTTTTCCTATCAAAGGAAAAACAGAATCATGTCAGATACGCTATCAAAATGAGCAATTGGAATCGACACAATTTACTTTTCACGTGATTTCGTTCTTCGGGTATGAACTTTGCCTGAAGTGGCTAAAATTGATTGAAAAATGGCTATGTGACCCTAATTTCATGCATGAAAAGCACTTCTTTATTGTATACAACAATTTACAAAGTTCAATTCCAGCTTTTTCAAATGCTCTTTTCGAAGAGACGATTAATTGACAAAGAGCTTGAAAAATTTAAATATGAATCTAATCAAGATCTTGCTTTGAAAAGAGAGGGATTGCTCCTAATTTCTACATTTGAGGATATTGTTCTTTAGGTGCTTTGCCCATTTATTGTCTACGAAGAAAATATTGGACATGTTATTTCCTTGCTCGATTGGGAATTATTTATGAACTATACACATCCCTTTACGCCTAAATGGATAGTCAGGTCTTAGCATGATTCCTTGATAGAAGGCGCTGCTTCTATGATCAAGGTGCAACATTTTCCCCCATTTATCACCCTGCGAGAAGAGGAGATGAAACATGTTATTTCCATACTTAATTAGGTTCAATTGAGGAATGATACATCCTTTCTTGGTGAGTTTGACAACATTGTCCCAACACACTTCATTGGTGGGGGAGTGAGATTTAGTCAAAGGTTGCTCCTCCACTATTTATTTGACAAACCTTTGTTTTGTTCGAGTCTGTCTTGTACCCAAAGAAAGGGATATGTCATTTCTTTATGCTAAAGAGAATTAAGTTAGGAACAAAATACATCATTTTCCAAAGTAAGATGATCAAAATCCCAAGGTATCTCTTATGGCGGAAGGGATAATATTGACATTCTATTTCATTTGAATGTTTCATTGTTTGGGATGAATGTGACTTAATAATGCTCCATCACATTTGATGGAACGTTAAAAAACTTGGTACTCTTTGATGTCTCATTGACAATGGAAAAGAAAGTCATGTCAGAAATGGTGTTAGAAATGGCTAATTGGAATCAATATAGTTTACTCTTCCTTCGAATTCGCCATTTGGATGCTTGGCAACTCCCCTCATTTGTCTCATCATGCAATTGCCTCATTTCCTTGTGATAAAGCATATAACAAAGTAGCATTTTGTGACATAAATCTCCAAAGTTGATTGCAGAAAGTTCTTATAGCCAAATGTTCAAATGCTTTAATTGCACAAATGCGCAAGAGCCCTAGTGCTAACCTTTTAGTAACATATGATGCGGCTCTTGATAAAGCTCGTAAAAAACAAACTGGTGATGGCGATGCCGATGCCCAATCTCCAAATAAAGAAACTTCCTAGAACGGAATTCAGTTTTGTTCGGCCTCTATTGAAAGATTGGCGCTGACGAAGCCTCGACGCATGCTTGCTCATCGAGTTCCATGAGCCTACACGTTTATCTTTTAGAAGGGGCAGATGCCAATCTCAAATAAACTCCTCATTCTACCGAGAAAGCGACCACGTGAAAGAGGGCCTTAAGCAAAGCTTTCTTGAAATTCATTTTCAAAACATTTTGAAGGTAGATGTAAAGGTTTGTTTGAAACACTTATGAGTTTGTTTTTAAAAGGATGATTTTCATGAAATTGAATTCTATCATTAAAAAATGTGAGTTGCATGATTTACAAAAGCATCAATTGGATTCATAGTCAAAACCCAAAATGGAAAACATGATCCTTAATAAGGATAAAAACAATGATAAAATACAAGAAACTCTTGTATAGATAAGAGTAAAAATCAACTCATGTCCTAGCTCTAGAATTTACTTCTCTATGTGGTCAAACATGAGAATGTAAAGGAGTATCATGCATAACCTGCAAAAAAAAAAAAAAAAAAAAAAAAAAGACGACAATATCAGTATGTGAATGAAAAATTGCTCTTTCAATGAGGTCTCCACTTATAGCAAAATCGAGATGACGGTTCATGCCCCCATAGTCCTTATTATGGGATTTTGGTATTTCACCAATATTAGTCATAAGAGAAGGAGCATCATTAAAAGATCAATCGACGGCTATCAATCGAATGTCCACTCTATTCCAAAAGTTTTATATACAAAAGTGGCATTGATTTTGAAAGATTGATTTGTAATTTTACTCATAGAAAAATGAAGTAACTTCTATTTTGAGAAATTTGTATACAAAATGTGATTTGCATTTCAATCCCAAAATGTGAAAATGAGAGAATTTGATTAAAAATGCAATTTCAACTTTCGTGTCCCAATATATAATCGCAACTTGAATTTTTTTTTTTTTTAAATGTGATTTTGAGCCCATAACTAGAAATTTAAACAAAACCATGTGCTCAATAGGGTCAAATTAAAGTGTTTAGAACTTGCATTCAATGTTCACTTATCAAGAGTGATTGCCAATTTTTTCAATTATAAGCCTACATCACCGAGAGCATTTGATTGATTTCCGCGAATTTCAAGATGAAAATTCAATTAAAAAAAACGAATAAAAAGAAGAATGATACTTACAATGGGGGACGACTTTCTCTCTCTCTCTTTTCTTTTTTTACATAAATATACACATGAGATGTGGTTCAATTTCTACTATATATGGCTCAAAATAAAGCCATAAGATCACCAGATCGAACCAACAAGATCGCGGCTAGGTCATGTTACCCATGACTCTGACTTTGTCAAAGAACCGACCCGTGTCGCATGGTTACAGACCAGGGTGGGAACCTTTCACATCATGAATGAAATTTTGGGGTTGAGATGGACGACTCGTACTACATGGTTATAGTTAAAGCGATATCCACCTCAACACCATCCTAGGCGATCCTATGCAACCCAAGTTTGACGGCAGGTAATGTGTGCCATGGTGTAGTGCAATGCAAAGAACGCAGGCATGAGACAATTAATAAGCAAGCAACACTTCGTACATATATAAACCATTCATTCCTACGCCCCTTACAAAACAAGGGTCAGCAATCACTTCCCCTTATACCTCTCATTCAACATGAACATTTAGCAACTGACATGTTAGGGTTGTACCTTGGATTCTTGTTGCCAAACAAAAATTATTTTTGAACAAGATAGATTTAGGCCTAAGTCCTCTAAGGTTTAAAAGAAGTCCTCAATGGAGTCGCCAAGCTATTGCGACCTACCCTTTGGAGGAGGAGAATAGGTTTAGGGGTATTGTCTAAAAGATGGACCTAAGGCTCATGATTAGGCGCGGGCTCTCCCAAGCCCATACCTCGCGTGATGTTGGGATATTTTTAAAAATTTTGCAAAAATGAGTCGCCACTAGCCTATTGAAGTCGACTAGAAACCAAGTGAGGCATGGGAGTGTACTTTACTTCCTATGCAATTAGATAATCTAGGGTCGAGACTTTATTATACTAATTGATCAATTAGTGCCCTTTCGGTACCTAATTTTGTTCATTTTAAAAGAGAAGATTTTTGTTAGGTAGTTTGGATTGATTTTATACCTATCTACTAACATGTGAGGTGATCATGCGTGTACGCAATCATTAAAGTGACTATTAGCAATCAAACTCCTAATTGCAGTAAAATTAGCAAATGTAACTAAACAATCACAAACATAATTAAATATGTAAATAAACCTGTGACATAATCGAAATACAAGCAAATAAATGCCTAATTACACTAAGATGGCAAGATATGACAATTCCCAACCAAACCTTTCATTTTTTAGATTTTCAAATTTTTTTAATTTTTTAATTAATGTTAAAAAATAATATTTTCTTTCTTAAAAAAAAATGGCCGGTCCGGGTTAGGATTGGTCTGACCCGGTTGGGGCGGGCGATTAGCTCACCCGAATGGCCCAGGTTGGGTTAGGTTTGACCAGTTGGTGGGGCCTACACTTAGCTGGGGTTGGGCCCTCCAGCTGGGCTTGGGCCTCAACCAAAGGGCCCAACCCCCCGCAAAAGGGCTCCTCATGAGGCTAGGCCAAAAAAAGGCTGAGTGGACTAGCTCGACCCACGACCCCTGTTTTGTGGTCGTTCAATCATGGTAAGGGACGGCGGTGCATTGCATAGGTGGGCTTTCAGGAAAGAAGGCAGCGACCGGCGTCGGTCAAACGGCTCGTCGGAGGCGGCAAATGGGTCGGTCAAGGGCAATGCTCTACTAGAACGCAACCCCAGCTCCGCAACTACCCGGTTGCAGCAAGGAAAGAGGCGGAGGTGGAGGCAAACGGTTCGGGTGGAGTCCGGCTAGGGCATGATGGATGCATTTCAACTAGGCAAGGGCAGCCATGGCAATGCTCCGGCAACTGAAAAAATGACTTGAGGTTCGAGACGACGGCTGGTTTTCGCTTGGGTATTTCGTCAAACGGGTGGAGGGCGCTAAGGATCCAAAGGAGTTTTGGCTCAGCCGAGGCCCAAGCGCAGGTCTGGGAGCTAACAAGGCATGCTAGAGCACAAGGGGACGGACGGGGGCCGAGCTCGCCCTTGAACTGGTCGGGCTGAGCTCCAGTCGGCTCATTTTCGAAGACGCATACCAAGTACTTGATGAAGTGTCTACCTGGGTTCCAACGGAAATGGTGGCGGTCGGCGGCTCATCGACGGTGGCTGGGCGTTTTGGGGGCTCCTCGGCTCCTTCAACAGCCTCCACCAGCTCCCCCCCGCTCCCGTTTTCTCTTTAGTTTCCCCTTTTCTTCCTCTCCGTGCATTCTGTTCTCCCGTTCTACTTCAGTCCCCCTTCGTTCTGCCCTGTCGGCCTCTCTTCTCCCCGGTTCTGCCCTGTCTTGTCCCTTCCTTCTCTGCTTTGCTGCTACTGTCTTTTCTCGTCTTCTGCAGGTTTGCGCCTTGGGCTGAGCATGGGGGAAGAAAAAGGAAAGAGGAGCAGGCCGGGGCAAGGCTGGATCCGGCCCGACCCGACCCCTAAGTGTTTTTTATTTATTTAAATAGGTGTCAACAAGACTCATCGTGTCTGTTGATCTGGCCGTGGTTGGCTTGAAAAATCCCACCTTTAGTGTAGGATATCCAATTGAGAATGTTTAATGTTCCGAAGATTTCTCTGACACCAAGGCTCTGTGTGACCATCATTTCCACAAAAATTGCATTATCTCTTCCATGAAAATTGTAATGCAAGGATTACCTACGGCCTTTAAATTTAGGTCGACGATTCACATGCGACTGGTTCATTCCACCATCAGTGACTGCCGTAGCGGATTGATCATGATGGTGACTGGGCTCAGCCATGAGCACAGATCTTTGTCGTTCCTCCTGCAATAAAAGAGAGTACGCTTTAGACACATAAGGAAGAGATATCATTAGTCAAATTTGGCTTCTAATGGCAGCATATAAATTATCTCACCCCATGAGAAATTGAATGACATGATCTTGTTGTTGAAGCGTGGTGAGGTTCACGAGTAGCCCCATCAATACACGATGTGCAGGAGTTACATATACTAAGTTCATCACACAAACCCTTTAAGGATGGTGTAATTAGTTGCGATTGATTTACTTTGCTGACATAGGTAGCGATACTTCACTGGATTTCCAAGATGCGCCGACTATCTGTTGACAGAAACAATCGTGAAGATCTGTGTGGGGTGGTTGATTTCTCCATGGAGGATCACTAGACATGATGAAATGCTGAGATACCATGTCCCAATTGCATAAATGAAGGGCGGAAAATGTTTACCCTATTCATTTAAGTGGTACTATATTTATAGAAGAGAATGCAAAATGTGGAAAAGACAAACAGAACATAAAAATGATACATATGGATCTTGTCATCATGGAAGCAAATTATCTAACTATAGTATAGAAGGATTGAAAGGTATTCACAAATATGGCTCAAGCTACAGTTGACACATTTGACACGAAGGTGTCTAGATTTTTCAAGAGTATCCAGTACATGAAGAGAGATTTCATCTCTAGGTTGACCTTGAGAAGGGAAATCAGTTCAACTACCCCGTGACCAAATTCAGTAAGGAACTTTGGAATTTCAAGTCCCTGATGTTTCTCTTATCCAGTCATCATCTCAAGAGGCTTAGAGCAAGCTGGAGAGGGTATGTCACGGTGCCCATGGACGAAGGGAATCTTGCATAAGGTAGAAGGGATATTGTTATCCCATGGAGATCAACAATTTTCACTTTTCCTTCTTCTGTTACTATTGATTCGCTCCAATTTGGCCAAGCCTAGCTTTTCTTAACACTTCTAACGGAAATTACTGAACAATTCATTGAGAAATTGTTGAGACAATTTGGCATGCTAGCAAGGCCACTTGATACGGTCTCAATAATATATTGTTGAAAATTTGCCTAGAAACTAATATGATTTTACAATTTAAATCAACCTTAAGTCACCATAAAAAAAAAAAATGAGGAACAATAATTGACACTAGATATTTACGTGATTCGACCTAAATATCAGTAATTACTTGTCATGACCTTTCTCAAGGTGGACCACCAAATGGAAAGCAAGTGGATTATCGTCGCAACCTCTCCTTTCCATCTAGAGGAGAAAAGAAATAAGCTTAGGGCTATTATCTAATATGAGCCGAAGGCTTTTGATTAAGCTCAAGCTCTCCCAAGCTCATACCTCGTGAGATTTTGAATTTCACCTTCTTCTTTTTTTTTTTAATTCTTAACAACCTAAATATTTTTAACAGTTGCCACTAGTCTATTGGGATCGGTTAGAAATCAATTATGACATTGGTATGTTGTCTTGATTCCTACACAATCAGAGATTCTAGAATCAGAACTTGATTATGCTAATGTCTATTAACACCCTTTCGATACCTTTAACTTGGAAGGTCGTTAATTAACGTGTCATATGATCTTGATTGCTGATTATTGTCCTAAAAGCAAATGATCATGCAAATGCTTTCATAGGGTTCATTTTCATTAGTCTAAACTAATACTAACCAACTATAGGCAAGCGAAAAACATCCAATTTAATGAAAGACATTCCAATAGGTAAACACCCACGTAATGAAAGCAACTAGATAACAATACGGAAAGTCAAAACCCGGTGCAAGTTGGACAAAAAATACACATGGCCTCATCATAAGCCCGGGACATAATCCCCTATGAGTTAGATTCAAATCAAGTTCAATTTCTTTTCTAAAGGACCAAATTTACTAGAACCCCTAAACTAAAGGTCACATTAAGCTAAATCTTCTGCTAAAGTCACACAAATAGTTCAAGACCTATTTCTAAGCTATTGTATAATTTTTTTAACATTTTTGATTTTTGTAAAAAAATTTAGAAGCAATTTAATTTTAATTAATAAAAAAACAAAAATGGGGGACCAGGGCTGGACCCTAGGGCATAGTCCGAATAAGGTCACACATGGTTTGGCGGGTCTGGGCCATGAACGCGGTTGGGCTTTGATACTAAGTCCATTTTCAAAATAACTCAAGCCCAATCTAAAAGAAAGCTTAGCGCAAATCACCAATAGCCCATCAAAGTTTCTTTCAGAACAGACCAAGCCCAAATGGACTATCACCAGAGTTGCAACCCACTCTCCCCGCTTCAACTCAAACCCAAAGCTTACTAATCCTATAACAGAACTAGGCCCAAATCTACTCAAAATAAACCCACGTCTGTTTTGCTATTTCAATCAAAATGAGCCCATTTCCCCCTTCCCTTATAATTATTAATTTACTGTAAAAGAATATTTTAAACAAAAAAATTCAAACAATAAATAATTATAAATTATTATGATGCCAACTTTTAAAAATTTATAACACACAACAAATTAAAGATTGTTATGTTAGCAAAGCCTCTTTTTCTTTTCTAATTCCCTTATTTATTTCCTAAAGCCTTCTAAGTCTTCTTCCTACTTGGTTATCCCAAGAAAAAACCCAGGACCCACCAAAAACGCATGATCGAAATCTTCTGCCTGAGGACCACAACAATCAAGAGTAGTGACGCTAACGCATCAGAATGTTGCGCAAAGCAACTTCACCATCGAGCACCAATGTTTACTAGAAGACCCACACCACCAGCTATGACTTCCATCGGCAAGCACCATCACCATCGTCGCTTGTCGTCGGATGCTGCCCTTTTACCACAACTTAATGAAAGGAACAAAAACCGGAGGACATGAAGGAAAAAAAAAAAGTGGAAATAGACTCATACATTTCACAAGCTA
This sequence comes from Eucalyptus grandis, assembly GCF_016545825.1. Taxonomy (NCBI): domain Eukaryota; kingdom Viridiplantae; phylum Streptophyta; class Magnoliopsida; order Myrtales; family Myrtaceae; genus Eucalyptus; species Eucalyptus grandis. Next base: position 10,579,975 of record NC_052615.1, read on the forward strand.
TCGGCAAACACGATTTCCACTCCAGGATAGCTCTCACGTTGCATTGGAACATAAGACTCCAAGAAAACAATGAACCTAGAAAGGGAACGAACATAAGCTAACTTGGTTCAGGTATTTTAACGAACATATAGTGAGCAGCGAGTTAGGGAGCAAATATTGACCTGATCGGAGCTCGAGCGCACACCCAAGCTCAAAAGCAATCAAAAAGCAACGCTCGGATTCAACGAAACCAACCCATTCACGTCCGGCACGAGCAAGGACTAAAGAAACGGAGTCGACTCCCACCTCGCTCAAGACAGGACGGAACAAGCAGGGCAAAGAGGTTCGCGGAATTAGCATTCAACCGTGGGGGTCACTACCCGGCAGCTAGAGGGCGAGCTCCAGACAAATTGAGAGCTACGACCGGCCGCCTTGGTGCCTCTAAGCCGAGATCCTTGGGGTAAGGGAGGTTCGAACCAAAATAAACTCATCGGAAACGCCCGGCTTTGGGAGCGAGAAGTCGCGCGTTCGTGGGTGTCAGCTGGAGGTCGTCGGGTGTGACGGGACTACGAGGGAACCCTCTCTCTCTCTCTCTCTCTCTCTCTCTCTCTCTCTCTCTCTCTCTCTCTCTCCTCTCTCTCTCTCTCTCTCTGGACCTCTCTCTCGAAACGCCAGCTGTCGCTGCCGGTCCGCCGTCAACCGAACGTCGCGCGCGACGTGCCCTGCAATTGTCTTGTTTCCCGTCGTGCATCGTCCTTCACTCCGTTCCTTCGGCTGGCATGCAAGAGAGGGGGAAAGAGGAGGAGATGGGGGCTGGGCCAGGGAAGGGAAAAAATGGGCTGGGCCAGCCTAGCCGAAGAGAAGGAAAAGAGAAAAGAATAAGGGGCTGGGCAGGCCCAGCCCTAGCCCGACCTTGCTTTTTTTTTTTTTTTTTTTTTTAAATAATTTTTCAATTAATTAATTTAATATATATTTTTTAATTTAGCAAATTTTAATGAGTTCTATCACTACTCAATGTAGATACTCCTAGTGTCTTTATGCTATGCGATGTAAATGAAAACTATTTTTGTTTAGGATTAAAAAATTACTCCCTAAATTTCTATACAATTAAACACTAAATAAATAGCCAAAAATTAGGTGTCAAAATTAATAAGCCTAAGGCTTAGCGTAGGCTCATAGGACATGCCAATCTCAACTTTAGGATTTGATTTGATCAGTTTTATATGCAAATTAATTTATTTAGGTGTTACCGTTAATTAATTATGTAAGTCGATTATACATCTAAGTAACGTTTGGAAGAGAATTTACTTTTGGGAACAAGAAATATCATGGGTATGGGGACTTGATTATACTAGATAAATCTAAAATCCTTTCGTTTCTTTTCTTCTTATTTCTTAATAAGTGTTAATTGCAAGCAACTAATATGTAATAGGTGATCAAAAGGATGCACAATCAATAATGTTTCACTGAAGAAATCAAAGCAATAAATAAATTGCTAGAAGTAGGGCTAACCTTGATGCAAAGCAAAGTATAACCATAGTATGATTAATTTTCAAATATCTGCAAAGTGTTAATTAAAAATGTATACCTAGCTAAATATGATTATGCAATTCTAACTAATTACTTTTTTGGATTTTTCTTGTTTTTGAAAACTAAATTATTTGCAACTGTAACCTAAGCATAACACGCATGAATTATTAAACTAATGACGTATAACATGACCAAATTTTAATGACAAGTAGAATTAGTATGAACTATTCTAACATGCCATGCGACTTGAGTTTTATGATACTAAAACAAGTAAACACTGAATGACGTTGAAATTATGAGGATGTGGAGATAATGGTATGGCGACGTGATGATGACATAGCAAAAATGCATGGAATTGATTCGACTAATTTTATATGATATATGCATGTTATTTTTTATAATTTTTTAATGTTAAAATAGCAAACTACTTAAAATATGAGATTACCTAATTTAAATTATGAAATAATTTAGATTAAATCCTATTCTAAATTAGAAAACACACAGGATTTGATCGATACTTGTTAACAACACTATAGAGAACAGCAAAGGGCTGTAAAATCGCTGGGATCGTTGCTGGTGGTGAAGACTAGAACGCTGCAAGAATGTTTGTGGGAGATGTCGCGGCTTTGACAGAGTTGGTGAAGAGCTTTGGAGCTTGTTGGATTGAGGAATCTCTTCTGGACAGATAGCTGAACCATCGGACACTAGCAGGGATGGTCACCACAGACGTAACTCACTGTGGATGGCCATCGAAGCTCGCTGGATTGGACCGTCGAGAGTGTTGGACAGGGTGGGGAGCTCAGCGTGATGTTGAGACTGCAGGTTGGTCGCTGCTGAGGTGCTCCATGGAGGCTCACTAGATTTGCTTGCGTTGCTAAGTATTTGCCTATGTTGCGGTGGGTGATGCCGTGGCTAGGGAAGCAGATCGTGGTGGAGCGCAACGGCAAGGCAGTGCGCTAGCGAAGCCAATAGTCTAGTCTTCTCTTCGCCAAAAGCCCCCTCACTTGTGTTGGAGAAATCTTCTTGAAGTGTTTTGAAGTTGACAAAACGTTTCTATCAGTCTAGTCTGAAGGCTTGCAGACTCTGCTATTTAAAGTCTGAAGACCTCTGGACAGCCAGACTCAAGACTCAAAGTCTATCCTCATTGACAGTCTCTAATCCGTTGAAGAAAGGTTATCCAGAACTGGATGTTTCGTTAAGGATTTAACCTTATCAACTGGAGAAGATCTCGTGGCTGGAGAAGACGAAACGGAGTCCTTTGATTGATCGAAGATTGACTCGATAATTGAATATCCGGTGATTGCCTAAATATCATTGGAAGGTTCTGCTTATGGAAACCGAGATCCTGATTGTATGGGCGAATAGGATTGATGGGCTATCAACACGTTCCTTTAATAGCTTGAACAATCTTCCTAATTGATTCCGTCCAACGGGTAGATTGGAGGAATTCCTTTGGTAAGTGCCAACGGGTATGATGGCATAAAGGAGTACATAAGGAATACTGTCTTAGTTGTTCAAGGTGTGCGCGATAGAAGAATTCCAAAGTCTGAAGCTCCTTTTTGTTTAGACAAATCTTTTGAGCGAATACTTGTATACGAAAGAGAGAGTCTATATTTGTGAGAAATCTTGAGGAGGTGTGGTAGAACATCTACACCTGTGGAATCAAGGCAAAGCTGTGCTGTAACTTCTCTTTTGTTCATAGTGGAATCCAGCCAATAGGCTGTCGGTGAAGAAGAGTGGACGTAGGCTTGATATAAGCCGAACCGCTATAAACCGCGTGTTCTATTTTCTCTTCTCTCAGTCTTACTTTGATTATCGTTTCCTCCAACTGTCTAGTATTGTGCAATTGTTTAAGAAAAATTATTTATATACCTATTCACCCCCCTCTAGGTACTCATACTAGCAATATCAATTGGTATCAGAGCCTGTGTACTTACTTTATTTGAAGTGTTTTACTTCGTAGTAAAAGATCCATGGCTAGTATGCTAGCACCAGGGCTGATGGAAGGGCAAAGCAATACCAGACCACTCTACTTTGATGGAAAGGATTACAACATCTGGAAGAACAAGATGAAAGCTTTCCTACGATCAAAGGATCCTCTGGAATGGGACGTTGTAGAAAAAGGAATTACTCCTACCACTGCATCGTCTCGAAAGAGGAAAAGAAACCGATGAAACCAGCGGAATGTCTCAGGAAGAAATAATCAAGAGACAAGCACTCGATGCAAAAGCAATTTTCTCCTTATATTGTGCTTTATCACCAACTGAATATAATAGAATATCTTCTTGTGGTACAGCAAAAGAAGTTTGGGACAGATTGCATATCACCTATGAAGGAACAAGTCGAGTGAAGGAAACAAGAATCAACATTCTTCTCGGTCAATACGAAGCCTTGTAATGAAACCAGGAGAATCAATATCCGACATGTTTAGTCGTTTACAGATATTGTGAATGGTCTTGAAAATCAAGGTCAACCAACTTCGATCCCATGAAGGTAAACAAGCTACCTGCGTGGACTCTCCAGAATTGGAATCACATAAAGACTTCGATAAGAGAGACGCAAAGAATTATGCCACTATCTCGTCGACGAGCTAATTGGAACTCTTGATCTTATGAAGTGGAACGGATCAATGAAGATGAAGATCTAAAAGGTAAGAAATCCATTGCATTAAAATCAAATGATGATTCTGATGATACAGATTCTGAAGAAGATATGGACGATGAGGAGCTTGCTCTCATGATAAGAAGATTCAGAAAACTGAATAGAAAAGGAAGAAGGTTCAACTCAAAGAAACAAAGCTTTCAAAGACAGCAGACCAAGTCTGTTGATGATGAGGAACCAAACAAAGACATAGTCTGCTTTGAATGTAAGAAAAGGGACACATCAGACCAACCGTCCTCTTCGAAGAAGAAGAAAGGAAAAGCTGAAAAATTTCGAAAAGCTCTCAAAGCCGAAAACGGAGTGACACAGAGTGTGAAGAAAGTGATAATGAATATGTCAATCTATGTCCGATGGCACAATCATACTCAGACTGTGAATTTGAGGCAAGTAATTTTAAAATTCATGTCAAAGTTTCTAAATACATTGATGAACTGTGTTTCAGTCTTAAGACTTCTCTCAAAAGAATTTCCGAACTGAAAAAGGAAAACTCAGCTCTAAAGCAAAAGGAAAATGTTTTAGTAGAAAGAGTTAAAAGTCTAGACTTGACTGTTTCCACTCTTAAAGAAAATGAAGATAATCTTTTAAAAGAAAATGTTTTTTTAAAAACAGACTTATCAAATATTTCAAAGAAATTTTCAATAGGGTCTGAAAAACTTGAGAAAATTCTTTCAGCTCAAAGACCTTACTTCAATAAGTCCGGTCTAGGTATGACAGCGAAACAATTACCTTGATTGATTTTCCTAAAGTAAAAGAAAGAATTAAGAAAAAAAACTCTCGAGAGAGGCTTACAAAAATCACTTCAAGAAAGTTTTTGTAAAATCTGTAGGTAGAAATGCTCTCAGATGTTCAAAATGCAACAATCTGGATCACTTTGAAAAAGAGTGTCCTATGGTTTGGAAACCTGTTAAGAAAATATGGGCTAATCGCTTATGTTACTAACACCAAAGGACCCAAGAAAGTTTGGGTACCAAAGAAAGCTTGAGACTCTTTTTTAAATGCAGGTCACCGTCAAGAAAAAGGTAAAGTGGTATCTTGACAGTGGATGCTCAAGACACATGACAGGAGACTCAAATTGTTTTATAAAGCTTGCTCAAGTAAATGGTGGAAAAGTTTCATTTGGAGGAAACAGCAAATGAAGTATTGTGGGATTTGGAACTGTGAAAATTGGAAATCTCACAATAAGTAATGTTTCCTTAGTGGAAGGACTCAATTACAATCTTCTCAAAGATTAGTCATTTGTGTGATACTGGTTTCAAGATCTTCTTTCAAGAAGGAATATGTTCTAGAATCAGTAAAGACTCTACTCAGTCTTTCATGGGTCGAAGACATGGAAACATTTATCTTCTAGATGTGAAACCAAATGAATCGCAATGTTTTATCTCAATTCAAGATGAAGCAAGCTTATGGCACGTAGAAAGCTTGGTCATGTCAACATGAAGCAATTAGCCAAAATCTCATCAAAACAGCTTGTTCGAGGACTACCCAAATTACCTTATCAAAAGACTGGTCCATGCACTCCATGTATTCTGGGAAAACAGGTAAGAAATTCATTTAAGCCAATAAATCATGTCTCTACTAATCATGTACTACGCTTGCTGCATATGGATCTCTTCGGACCAACCAGAACACAGAGTATTGGAGGTAAGAAATATTGCCTAGTAATTGTGGACGATTACTCCCGTTTTACTTGGGTATATTTCCTTGCAAGTAAGTCCGAAACCTTCTCGTATTTTGAAAAGTTTGCTAAAAAGGTTCAAAATGAAAAATGATGTGTTATCTCAAGTATAAGAACAGATCATGGAGGTGAATTTGAAAATCAAGATTTTACAAAATTTTGTGATGAATCGCTTTAATCATGTGTTCTCCTCTCCATATACTCCTCAGCAAAATGGAGTTGTGGAAAGAAAGAACCGATCTCTTCAGGAAATGGCTAGAACTCTTTTAATTGAAAGCAAGATTTCTTCACGATTTTGGCCTGAAGTCAAGTTTCAACAGCATGTTATATCATCAATAGAGTCTTCTTAAGACCTATTCTAGAGAAAACCCCTTATGAATTGTTCAAAGATAAGAAGCCTATTGTTTCATACTTTCATGTATTCGGTTGCAAATGTTTTATATTGAAAAATGCAAAAGATCGAGTTGGTAAGTTTGAAGAAAGATCATATGAAGGTATCTTCCTTGGATATTCTACATCAAGCAAAGCCTTCGTAGTCTACGTAACAAGAAGAGCCATGCCGTGGAGGAGTCAATGAATGTCAAATTTCAAGACTCAACGCAAGTTGAATCAAGTCGACTCATCAAGAAGAGTTTGAACTGCTCCCGACATTCCAAAGCTTACAACTCAAGAAGCATCTCGGACTGGAAAACCAGCATCGGGATGTTCGTGAAGATCCAAACAAAGAGAGATCATCAACCGCAGACAAATCAACAAGTAACTGGAAGCATAAGTCCAGTCATCTCAAAGATCTTATAATCGGCGAAATTAATGAAGGAATTCGCACCAGATCCAAAAGGCGAGAAGAGTCTAGTGTTGTGGCTCTTGTTTCTGAAATTGAACCAAAAAGCATAGAAGAAGCTTTATCTGATGAAAGCTGGATTGAAGCTATGCAAGAAGAGCTCGATAGTTCAGCATTAATGATGTCCGGGAATTGACATCCAAACCAAAAGGTAAAACCGTTATTGGAGCTAAATGGGTGTTCGAAACAAGATGAATAAGAAAGGAAAAGTAAACGAAACAAAGCAAGACTCGTGGCCAAGGGATATACGCAAGAAGAAGGAATAGACTATGATGAGACTTACGCTCCAAAGTAGCAAGGTTAGAAGCTATTCGACTATTACTTGCGTTTGCTTGTTATAAGAATTTCAGGTTATTCCAAATGGACGTCAAAAGCGCCTTCCTAAATGGATTTATCCATGAGGAAGTTTATGTGGAACAACCACCAGGGTTTGAAGACCCAAAGCCCGGACTCGTCTTCGGGCGGAACAACAAGGCTTTGTATGGTTTAAAGCAAGCACCTCGAGCTTGGTACGACAGATTAAGTAAGTTTTAATACAAAATGGTTTTGTCAAAGGTAAAGTAGATACGACTTTATTTATCAAAAAGGAGAACAAAAGTTTCTTACTTGTTCAAATATATGTGGATGACATTATTTTCGGATCTTCTAATGAAAATATGTGCAAGAAATTTTCTAAGTCTATGCGGGATGAATTTAAAATGAGTATGATGGGAGAGTTAACATTATTTCTTGGTCTTCAAGTAAAACAATTGAAGGAAGGAACTTTTATTTATCAAGAAAAATATGTTAATGATCTTGTCAAAAGATTTGGACTGGAAAAGTGCAAAAAGACCGACATACCGATGTCAAGTTCTTTGAAGATAGACAAAGATGAAGAAGGGAAGAAAGTTGATCAAAAGCTGTACATGAAGCATCATTGGTTCACTTCTTTATCTTACCGCTTCTAGACCTGACATTTTGTTGAGTGTTTGCATCGGTGCTAGGTTTCAATCGGATCCTAGAGAATCCCATCTCGGTGCTGCGAAACGCATCATTAAATACGTTGCTTCATCATCAAGCATCGGTCTTTGGTATCCTAAGAAGGAAGACTTTAATCTTTCGGGATATTGAGACGCAGATCCGCCGATTGCGAGTTGATAGAAAAAGCACTTCGGGAACCTACCAGTTGCTTGGAAGGGACGGTGTCTTGGTTTTCAAGGAAACAAAGCACCGTGTCTCTTTCAATAACGAAGCGAGTATGTAGCCTTGGGAAGCTGCTGTTCGCAAATTCTATGGATAAAACAACAGCTAAGAGACTTTGAAATTGAAGACTCATGCACGGAGATTAATTGCGACAACACCAGCGCTATCAACCTCACCAAAAATCCAATTCTCCACTCAAGAGCAAAGCATATAGAAATTCGACATCACTTTATTAGAGACCATGTTCAAAATGGAGATGTCTCAATTCAGTTTGTTGACTCAAAGAATCAACGGCGGATATATTCACAAAGCCTTTGGAGAAAAATCAATTTGAGTCTATACGTTCCAGACTCAACATTTTGAGGTATGAGGATATCAAAGTCTAAAGACTTTCAGACTCGAGACTTACAAGACTTTATCCGAAAGACAGTCTTGGTAACGTCCGTCGATGTAAGTCTTTCTCCCTTGAATCTCATCTTAAAAAGGTACGATCGTCAGACTGTGTTTAAATTGTTGCTATATTTAATTGACGTAAATATTGCATCGTTTCATTTTCAAAAAGACAGTTATTTTGAAAATGCATATTTTTATTTCCTTTGTGACGGTTCGTTTATCCCTCTTTTTAACCGATCGTGCACTATCGATTCCTCTTCACTTTTCTCTCAAAAAACCCTAGAAAGCATCGATCCTCCATTCCCGTTTGTCTTCCCTCAAAAAGTTGTCATCTTTCCTGGGAAAGTCAAGCAAGGAATCTTCCAAAAACTGAGAAATATGTCATCTTCAAGAAAGTCTTCAAGAATCGCAAGCAGGGGACCACGGCGGATGAGTGAGGGGCCTACGCACTTCGATCTTACTGAAGATGAAGTGACTCCAGAATAGCAAGCGAGCCCACAACATTCTCAACAGCGTCATTCTCCTCCATCTAGTCCTCAAGGCGTTGATCATCAACAACAGGAAGAAATCATCGAGGATGCAGACCCTGTAAGAGTTCAAAAGCCCGCTTATATTTACCAGTTATATCGTGTGCCTAAAAGGAATTCATACTCCTTTGAACTACATTGATGATTTTCTTAAAGACAAAGGACATGGGAACGAATATATCTTTCGCGAAAAATGGAAAGTTTGGGAATTGCTCGAAAAGGGGTGGTCGAGGAAACCCTTGCAAATATCCCAAGTGATCCTCATGATGGGGCCGAATCTGTAGATGGGAATGATGATGATAAATTATACAGTCAATTTCAACCGAAAATGGGTGTTGCGGTTGAAAATCAAGGAAAAATGGGAGATTTGTTCAGATCAAAGGAGCAAAAGGATCTGTACTCGAAATTGCTGAAGCATGGGGTAATAAACCCTAGGAGTGTGGATTTTGATTTTCTGGATCTTTGTGAATGTGAACTTGAGGGAAAAGTTCAGTTATCTTCAACTTGAAAAGTTATGCTCGACTCTACAGAGGCATATCTGAATTGCATATTTCTATTCAAATCTAAGCTTTTTAGATGCGAATAGATTCTCTTTCAGCGTTAAAGACCAAGACTATGTTGTGGATATGAATATCTTGGCAGATGTGTTAGAAGTAGAAAGAGAAAGATATCAACCAATCAAAGTTTCCATTGCTCGGGCCACACTTGAACTGGTGAAGGACAGGAGAACAGATGAAAAGATCACCTACTTAAGGATGGGTGCATTCAACATCTTGCTTCACAAGATTGTGATTAATTGCCTCCAACCGAAATCAACTTCCAAGACTGATGTTTCAAGTTCAGAGGCCACGCTGATGTATGCCATTCTCTTTGGAAAAAGGTTTTCTCTCCCTCACACTGTGATGTTTCACATGTATAGAGCAATGATGAAGGACAGAGGTCAACTCCCTTACCCAAGCCTTGTTACGAAGTTATTCAGACATCTAAATATTCAGCCTCCACAAATCTTTTGTGTTCGACCATGCGATCATATGGTGGTAGGACTGAAAATGGTGACCAAAATGCGTCTGAAGGAACTGAGCAAGGAGTTGGAGAAATTCAAGGAGAAGACTCATGCAAAATCTCATCAAATCTCTTCTGCAGCTAAAAGAAAAGGGAAGGAGCCCATGGTTGCTCCATCCAAGAGAAGAAGAGCTCGCTCGTTGAGGATGAAGATGATGAGGAAGACATCACCATCTCTCGCATTGGCTTTGAAGAATTTAAGTCGTCTGTTCCACGTAAAGAATCGGAGCAAATGACGAAAGAAGCGAGAGGAGAAGGAAGAAGAAGAAATAGAAGCTGAAAAAGAAACAGAGGAGGAAAGACCAGGAAGAAGAAAGAAGAGAAGAAGGAGAACCCGAAGAACACTCTTCTCCACCCGTAGGCATGGAAACAGGGGGAGATCGGGAGAAAGGAGTGAAGTCTTCATGTCTGATGCAAGTGAAGGAGTCGATCGCTCACCCGGACCCAGAGGATGTTTATGCGTCTCAGTTTCCAGAAGAAGGTCATGAAGTTTCATCGCCAAACCTGCGAGATTATGCTGATCTACCATCGTCTGCATTTACTCCATCAGATCGAGCCGAAGCAAGTACTCAGACTAATAATGGAGCAGATTTTCGCAGAATCATGGATATTCTCTTGGAGATGCGAGGTCAAATTTATGCCTTGGGATGCGAAGTTCAAAGCTTGAAGAATGAAGGTCAAGCTTCTTCCTGTTCATTGAATGATAAAATGCAAGCCCTCTCTGTTCGTAATCAGGCCAATGCCAAGAGTAAGGAGATTGCACAACTAAAGGAAGACTTTAAAAAAGGCCGGAAGGCATCGTTCAGTCTATGGAAGATTTCCAGCTTGTCCGCGTTCCCAAGCAATCTTGACTTCATCTCATCCTTTTTAATGATGACAAAAAGGGGGAGAGATGCAAGATTTGATAAAAAAAAATTTTCATTCATTAAACTTTTAATTGTTTGTTGGATTGTTTTGTGGTTTGAACCTGTTTGACTTTGGTTTGTGTCTGGATGAGAACTAAACTAGACTTGGACTTGACTGCTTCTATTAACCAATATTGATATCTTATGAATGGCTTCATCATATCCTGGACTAACTTATTTTCTGTGGTTGCAGATTCTAATGTTATTCTGTTAGCCATGTATCTCTATAAGATATGCACATGTGTTTGAGAAATGTTTTGTAGGTTAAAGATATCCAAATCTGCAGGAAAGTTTTGTCACCATCAAAAAGGGGGAGATTGTTGGAGAAATCTTCTTGAAGTGTTTTGAAGTTGACAAAACGTTTCTATCGATCTAGTCCGAAGGCTTGCGAGACTCGCTATTTAAAGTCCGAAGACCTCCGGACAGCCGACTCAAGACTCAAAGTCTATCCTCATTGTGATCTCTAATCCGTTGAAGAAAGGTTATCCGAACTAGATGTTTCGTTAAGGATTTAACCTTATCAACCGGAGAAGATCTCGTGGCTGGAGAAGACAAACGGAGTCCTTTGATTGATCGAAGATTGACTCGATAATTGAATATCCGGTGATTGCCTAAATATCATTGGAAGGTTCGCTTATGGAAACCGAGATCCCGATTGTATGGGCGAATAGGATTGATGGGCTATCAACACGTTCCTTTAATAGCTTGAACAATCTTCCTAATTGATTCCGTCCAACGGGTAGATTGGAGGAATTCCTTTGGTAAGTGCCAACGGGTATGATGGCATAAAGGAGTACATAAGGAAGACTGTCTTAGTTGTTCAAGGTGTGCGCGATAGAAGAATTCCAAAGTCGAAGCTCCTTTTTGTTTAGACAAATCTTTTGAGCGAATACTTGTATACGAAAGAGAGAGTCTATATTTGTGAGAAATCTTGAGGAGGTGTGGTAGAACATCTACTTTGTGGAATCAAGGCAAAGCTGTGCTGTAACTTCTCTTTTGTTCATAGTGGAATCCAGCCAATAGGTGTCGGTGAAGAAGAGTGGACGTAGGCTTGATATAAGCCGAACCACTATAAACCGCGTGTTCTATTTTCTCTTCTCTCGTCTTACTTTGATTATCGTTTCCTCCAACTGTCTAGTATTGTGCAATTGTTTAAGAAAAATTATTTATATACCTATTCACCCCCTATAGGTACTCATACTAACAATATCAACTTGTCTTTTTCTCTTTGACTTTTCTGTCTCCTTGTACGCATTTCGATGAAGTCTAGCCCTTTTCTTCCTTGGGAGCGTCCAGCTTTCTGTCTGCAGTGCTACCCCCATCACGATTTTCTCTTTGACTTTCTGAATGTGCAGACCATTCTTTTTTGGGCCTAGTATCTCGAGAAAGAAAGTTCAACTTTTGATCAATTCTACCTTTTTACCCCCATGAAAAACTCCGAACTCAACTCTAGATCATTAAAAGCAAAGCAATATTGTTAATAAAAGCTCCCAGACACTCTGGGTTCTCCTCTATCGTATGGTAGCTTTGATCTCTTTGACTAGATGCCTTTTTCTGCGTATCTTCCGCTTTAATCCCCCCAGGCTCATCGCGATGAGAACCCTCATCTTCCATTTCCATGATCGTCTTTCACAAACCGACAAGTCTCTCCACTGCTTTCCACTCCTTCATCCAGTAACCCTAACCTAATTTCTCCTTTAATTCCTCTTGCAGTTCTGGGCCTTTTCGCTTTTCCTCACCTTCCTTTTCCTTCGCTTTACAACTCCCCTTCAAATCCCTTTCTTTCGGCCCCAGCTTAACCGACCCTTACATCAGGCCGTAACCCACCCCACTCCCCTTGCGAATGGTATTTGTCACATCTTGCTAGCGATTTTGGCTTCCCCTGCAGCTCAGTTGCTTGTCAATTGCTGGAAGAGGTTTGCTCGAACCTCGACCAGAATCTTTAAGCATGCATCGGGAGTCCTCTCATAGATCCCAGCAGCTTCACAGAGAATTCCCCTGGTGACAGAACAGAGTCTGAACATTAATTATCTCCTCAGGTTGTCTTTGTTCCATCTCGCTTAGTGCTATTATCATCGACTATATGGTGGATCCTAATACAAAAGCGAGCCGATTAGAGGCGCTCTGTAAAAGTCTTGATAACCTATGGTCTGAGGACAATTTATAAATGTTACTCAAGGAATCTCGGCTGAAAAACTCACGAAATGCAGACGTACCTTATTTGGCAAGCTTTATTCTCGCCCAAATGTCAACTTCCCGGCATTTCTCAAGACTATGAAATGGGCTTGGAAGACAGAGAATGTTTCATGTACCTTGTTAGAACCGGGTTTTTTTTTTTTCGTTCTTGTTTAAATCTGAAGCTGAGAAACAAAAAGTCCTCGATTCCGTCCCTTGGTCATTTTCCAGCAACCTCCTCGTGCTTCAGTAGTATGACCCGGATATTCCTGATATTTGCTATGATTTTTCTCACTGCCCATTTTGGGTGCACCTATTCGGCCTCCCCTTTGGCAGAGTTATGACGGAGGTAGTTAGAGAGATTGCTTCAAGGATCGGCGAAGTTCTTGAGGTGAAGCTGGAAGCAAAAGGAAACGGTATCTATAAGATTGGGAAGGCAAGGATCAAGCTCAACCTAGCTACACCTCTCAAAACAGGGATAGTAGTTAACTTAGGATGCAAAAAGCTGTGGATCGAATTCAAGTACGAGACGCTCCCAGAGTGAGAGGGAAACTGAGAGAGGAAGAGGGAGGCCGTGCGAAGAAGGAGGAGGAGGATTCGCCTGCCCGTTCGTTGCTGCTTTGTCATTGTTTATTGCTGCTTTTGTGCTTGAATCTAAGGCAAGTAGAGTCCTAAAACCTACCCTTTGCTTGCTGTAAAGTCTGTGTAGAAAATGATAAATCGTGGTTGTGGTAAGTGGTGCAATTTCGGAGCTTTGGGGAGAGGTTTGTTGGTCTTGCATGCTGTTTCTGGAAAATCAGCTTGACTGTTCACTAGTTTGGGGGTTGTGTGCGACTTTTTATTTGGAATTTTACTTCGATTTCTTCATGAAAGTTGTATAGAACATCTTGAAGTATAACATACTAAAATTTGAGACAAAATGGACAAGTATTGAGGGGTAAAACCCTTTTTCTACAAAAACATTAGATCTGGAAACTGTTTTGTTGACCTCTTGGTGATTTCGTGTGTTGCATGTGACTTTTTATTTGGAATTTCACTTCGACCTCTTCATGAGAGTTGTAGAGAACATCTTTAATATTAACATACTCAAATTTGAGATAAAAGGAACAATTTTTTCTTGGCGAAACGATTTTTCCTTTGAAGACATTAGATCTGGAAATGTTGTACTGAGCTTCACTGATTTCGTGGACTATAAAGTGATTTTCTTTTGAAAATATCACCTTGATCTCTTAATGAAAGTTGTAGTAGACTTCTTAAGGTAAAACATATCAAAAATTCAGAGGAAAAGTAGAAAGATAAGTCGGTGAAATCGTTTTTCTTTGAGAAAACCGGATCTGGAAAATATTACTTCGACCCAGTAAGACTCCATGATTTTTATAAAATCATGTGGTCAAAATTTGATCATATGTTCTTAATGAAAGTTGTAGTTAATATTCTGAGGAATAAAATACTGAAAATTTTGAAGAAATGAACATATATAAGTCGAAGAATCGAGTTTCTTTGAATGATGATAGTCTGGAAAAGATAAACCCAAGAACAGGAAAGTAAGCTGGTTTTAACTTTTAATCCGGGACGAATTTGACTTCGGTTCCTTCGTGAAAATTGTAGCTATAGATCTTATCTACAACATGTCCAAATTTCATAATTTTCTGAGTCCATTTGAGGGTTCAATTGAAGTTTTTTTCGGAACTGTGTATGGGTCATGTTAAAAACCCTTTTCAGTGATATATAAGGATCTGTATGTATTCTGTGAAGCCTTGTTTGATATGGTGTCCTTCACGAAATATGTTTTCTTAGATCTTATATACATTGTGGTAAATTTTCAGAATTTATTTCCATCGTTTGCTAATTTTCTAGAATTTTTCATGAATAGCACGCATTCTGTTTAAGCTGGAAATTGTTTTATTTACTGTTTATTGGATTTATTATGCAAATCATGATGTCCTGGACTATTATTCGTGCAATGACATGATGACATTCATACATTTCATATGACATCAAAGGATTGATGGATTTTCATGAACTCAATGAAGTTTCAAAACCATTGCATCAAATGATACTTTTCCCAAGGCATATTATATGATTTTAAAAAGGGCTGCTGCCAAATCATTGACATTGTTGCATCAAATGTGAAATTGAAATGAGATGTATGGGAATATGCATTGTGGTGATGAGAAGACTGTTGGAGGTGTGAGTTGACGATGCCCCGGGAGTGTCGGGATGCCCGGTGGCCTAGTGGCGTAATTCCGGAAGGTCCTCGGGAGTTTCGAGATGCCCGGTGGTATACGGTACGTAATTCCAAGAAGAGTGCCTGGTGGTATGGCGGTACATAATTCTTGAAGCCCCGAAGGTGTGTGCCGGATGCCCGGTTGTATTTTGAATACATGCCCGGAGGTTCCTCACGATGCCAGGTTGGGTGCGAGCGATAAATTGTAGGATGCAAACATTGATCCCTGGAGAGAAAAACTGATGAGATCCTTGTGAAAGATAAGAATTGAAAGTGAATCATGTGCATGGGTGTATGCATATGGCATGATGCATGATCTATTTATGAAAATAAATTGATGCTATTTGACATTGAGAATGCGATCATGAAGGCTTGAATGGATCCCATGGTGATGCATGCTTGATAGCATGGATGATACAAATCATGGTGATATATGCACGATGACATGGCAAGATATGCATGACTGCATGGCAATATATGCACGATTGCATGGTGATGTGTGCTTGATAGCATGGATGATATGAGTGCATGGTGATATATGCACGTTGCATGGTGATATAGGCATAAATGCTTGATGATGAGTGCATGGTGGTTTATGCACATATGGCATGAGTATGCATGAATGCTTGATGATGAGTGTATGGTGGTATATGCACATATGGTATGGGTATGCATGAATTCTTGATGATGATGGCATGATGATATATGTATGGTTACGAGGTGAGGTATGCTTGATATGCATGAATGATATGTGCTTTGTTATGATGCCTTGATTGTTCTGTTTAACGTAATGAGTAGTTTGGTGGATCTTCACTGCTGAGTGGTTGTACTCACCCTTTTGGGGAATAATATTTCAGACTAGATAAGATACATCCGCTACCACTGTTACCAGTGGATGGATCAAGTGATTGGATATGACTGCGAGGAGGAGGATAGCAAAGGAATGAACTTTTGGACGCCGACACTGATTGATGGACTTTAAGTATACGACTGTTGGAGGAGATGTCGATCATCTTTTGAAGTATAGCCGAGTATAGAAGACTATGGCATTTTGATGTACCGATGAATGATGTCCATCTGGTTTAAGTAAATAAAGGTGTGCGGCTTTTACCTATAAATATTTAGTTGGTGTGCATCATTTTCTGAATATATGGAAGGGAGTTGTTGGATGTACTTCTATATATGAACTGCGCAAGGGATTGATCTAAAAGATGTAAACCCCCGTGGTTGCATGGACCCGCTGCACTTAAAATTGTATCAAAGTGACATGATATAGGTCAAGCGAATGGTAATCAAACTGTGGCGATCCTAGTGGTTCGGGGGCCGTTCGAGGGGTGCCACAAATTTAATGGAAAATATTTTCCTAGTCAATGGAAAATCCATGCTTAAATTTAAAAAAAAAAAATGATTTCCTCTTAAAAATTGGAAATTATTTTCCAAAATATGACTAGGTGTGACACTTGGACCCACAACTCTATGATTGGGAATGGAAAGCCCAATGCTAGTTTCTAAGTCCTTGGCCTTCAAGACTAGGTCTCTAACTTGGGCTAAAGATGTTGGCACCTGTGCTATGGTTCCCGGCACCTATGCTGGGGTCCCTAGCCCCCACCGTTGAGTCTATCGCGGTCAAGCTCAAGGCCTTGATTCCTATGCCTTAGCTCTTGACACTTGCGTTCAAGTCCATTGAGGCTATGCCCAATGCTTCAGCACTTAAGCTTAGGTCCATAAAGGCTAAGCGTGGGATCCTAGCATCTAAGATTTGATCTCCAACATCTAGACCTTGGTCTACAAAGGCTGTGTCTAAGTCATGGATGCGTGGGCTTGATTCTCTTGTGCTCGAGCCAAGTTCTATTAAGGTCAAGGCCAGGGAGCCTAGTGCCTAGTGCCTAGGCTCATCGATGCCAAGCTCAAGACCCTAGTGCCCATGCTCGATTCCATAGAGGTTGGGCGTGGTACCGAAGGGCTCACACCCTAGTCTATTGAGGTTGGGCCTAAGACCCATGTGCCCATGCCCTAATTCCCTACACTTGGGTTGAGGCCTATCGAGGCTAGACTTTGGACCCTAGTGCGCATACTAGGTTCCATAGTTGCCCTTATACAAGTTACTAGTACTCGAATAGCGTATCTATATTGGAAAATCAAAATAAAATTTTCCATACCAAATGACAGCAAATGTTTTCCAGTTCGTTTTCAGGCTTCAACTTAACACCAAAAAATATTGTTTTTTTTTTTTTGGAAAATGACTTATAGGGAAATATTTTTTGGAAATGTCACATATTTCATGAAATAAATGAAGCCTAATAATAAATTAAGTGATTCACTAAATGAAATGCCATATTGACATGCATATTATAGAACTAACTAATTCTACATGCTAATTTTTTTTAGATTTCTTTATGAGTTAAGATAGGAAACTGCTTAATTTACATGATGACCTATTTAAACTAAGAAATAATTTATATTCAATCCTAATCTAAATTTTTTAATTTCCTAACTATTACATGATTCTTAAAATGAGGTGTATGCTAAGAAATTTAGATGAATGCAATCTACTGTAAATGCAATGTAATTCATTTTTCAGACTTTTAGAGTAGGAATGTTTACTAAGTTAATGACATTAGATATATAAGCCATGCATGATTGACCATATATTAAATATTCACCACAACCAAAATAGGAATTAATTTTAATTGAGAATCCAATCTTTAGTCTCAAAGATCAAATTCCCAATTATAACGACTCAAATGGGGAAACTTGCCTAGTTGAGACATAGCTAAAACTCAAACTAAATAACTTAAGAATCAAAATTCTTCAAATTAGCTAATTGATAAATCGAATATGATTTGAGAAATTAGGTAAGTTAGACAATTGATTCCAACGATGACATGCATTGAGTGGATCACGGCAATAAATGGTGAGGCATAGATTACGGTAGGGTTGGGAGTCTGGGACTCAGCAAGAATTGGATCACCGTAGCTCCGGAATTGGTCAGGGCGTGGCCAAGAAGCTGGCTAGCTTGGCATCAACGACTGGAGATGCCGTAAGGACTAGTGGCTTGCAACTAGGAATTGGTGGCCACGATAGATGTCATGCCCCAATTCTCAAGCGTGCACCCATCCCTCACCTAGTTGATATAATAGCGACGTCCCAAGACACATCGCCAACCCATTCATTTTAATACGCATGTGGAAGCATATAAATAATCCCCAAACAATAAAACAATAGGATGGAAAAGTAGGACTCCAAATTTCCACTTTAAAAGCAACCGCCCTTATATATATTGCAAACCATAGTGCAAATAGATACAAGGCGAATTGTTAAGTTAGGTTTTAAACCACAAGTTCATAAAACAAGGTCTGCAAAAAGGAATCGACTATCATCAAAAGAGAATTGTCCTATGACTAACTACTCCAATAGGATCATCAATTCTTCAGGCTTCACCTTCTACACTTCGGGCCTCCGATCCTTCACCACAGTCATCTAAGGAATTGAAAATAGTTATTCAATAACCAGTGAGACTACATCTCAGCAAGTTCTACCCCCTAAGACTTGATTAGGAAGCCAATACACTCAAGAAGTTGCCTAAGCACAACACGAGTTAAAGGACTTACCTTGGTCTCAGTTCCTTCCTGCAAGTCAGTATATATCAGATATACATGAATCACATTAATTCACCGCATCAGATCAAATCATTGATCAATTGACCTAGTCGATTACATGTCAACAATGAGCATTCCTCGGCCATTTCAATCAATACTACCGACAAAAGAACAGCCCAAGTGCCATAACTTGGCACTGGGGGACACTTAAGTGCCATAACTTCAAAACGGTACACTTAAGTGCCACTTTCTTTTTCTAGTGGGACACTTAAGTGCCACCTTCGGTGACCCTTGCCGGAAATCCTACGTGGCAATATTTTATTATTTTTTATTGCGTACATGGCTCGCCGGAGAGCTGAGTTGGCTCTAACTCACCAGAAACGACGTCGTTTGCATAATAAAAGCCCCAAATCTTTCAAAAACGATGTTGTCTACCCAAATGCCCCAAATCTAAAACCCTAAATCGGCCAAAATCCCTATTGAAGTGCTCAAATCTAAGTCTCGAACCCTAATTTTCATTTGCCCAAAATTCCTTCGTTGAATCTTGAAAATAAAGAGCAGGACTCACAATAGCGCCTCAATTTCCTCTCACCGAAGCGAAGGAGAAGGTCAGTGTTTCTGTTTTTGTGGGTTACGGAGTCCAAGAAGAACATCGTGGACTCGAATCAATCATGGAAAAAGATTTTATGGATGCGCCCGATATAATGAAGCGTCGAAGTGCAAATACTTCAAATGGGTCAATGCGAAGTTCTCTAACCGAGCCATGGAGGTGATATTAGATCTACTTCATAAAAGACGGCAATCTCCATCTGTGTTTGTGGACGACTTGGATGATATTAACTCAATGCAAGCTCAAACGTCTTCAGTTAAACTTTTCAAGAATGAAGTTTCAATGCACGCTCAAGCATCTTCAACTAAACATTTCAAGAATGAAGTTTCAATGATGAAAATTGAACGAAAGTGTTACCAATCGTTTATTATGGTGTTGTTTTGTTGTCTATTGTACTTTATAATAAAATGTAAAGTACTTGAAAATGAGAAAAAGTTTCTCCGACTGCCATAATTAAAAATGGTGTTGTTTTGGATTAAATGTAGGCTTTTTTCTTTTTGAAAGATGCGAAAAAGTTTGTGTTGTTCCACAAGATCATTGTGGCGTTGTTGTTGTTGTTTGTGCTGTCATATGGAGTTGCCATAAGTTTACCACCATCTTCTCTGTTTTGATGCAGACCAACATATACACAAGACAAATATGAGTGATTACCCAAGTGCCATAAGTTGTATTTAGTAATGACTTAAGTGCTAGTCGCGATGAAAAAAGGATCACTTAAGTGTCAAGTTATTATTAAAGTGATCAGTTAAGTATCACTTGTAGTTAAAAGTGAACACTTAAGTGTCAAGTTTTTTAGAATATGACCAGTTAAATGCCAAATTTTTTTGTGGGTTTTCTCTAAAAATTGCATTAGCCACCACCACCGGCTGCACCACCAACCATCACCACTAGCCACACTACACACTAGACGC
Source organism: Eucalyptus grandis (assembly GCF_016545825.1). NCBI lineage: Eukaryota > Viridiplantae > Streptophyta > Magnoliopsida > Myrtales > Myrtaceae > Eucalyptus > Eucalyptus grandis. Next base: position 10,600,252 of record NC_052615.1, read on the forward strand.
TCCAGCCACCACCATGCTAGTGGTGTTGCTGCACAAGGTACTAGTGCAAGCTGAGCCTTGCACTAGCTTGCACCAGTACACATGGTGTAAGATGTGCAAATTGAACACTTGTACCAGGTGTAGGTGCAGCATAAGCCTATAACCCTCACCACAAACCCATAATCACCGGGCATCACCACTGTTGACACCTTAATTTTGGCGACCCAATTAGTCATTTTTTGCATTAAAAAAATTAAGGGTTAATTTTATCCCTGAAAAAATAATTAATTGCATAGCATATAGATTTAGGTACATTTGCATTTTTTGCATTTGTTTATTGGACCGGTGGCGGATGAGTTTGAATTAGTAGTTCTGAGCTTTAAATTGACAAGCTGAACTAAGCCCACGAAACGAGCAAATTGGCTCAAGCCCGTTTTTTTTTTTTTTTTTTTTTATGATCGGAAATTATCTTGTGAAAATAAGAATTTGAAATTTTCCGAAATATGATGAAATTTTTCAGATAGAGCAAGTGGAAAAATGAATATTGCGTTCGGCAAAACAAATATTGCATTTGGAAAAAGAATTTTTGTGGATACCGTTTTGGAAAGATTAAAAAACCCTAATTCACGGCCTATAAATATGTTATTTGTGTAGGGTTTCGAAGAGGCCACACATAATTGAGAATACACAACCACAATTCAGAGCAAAGGAAAGTGCTGCCGCAGCTCTCACGGGGAGAGAAAGCAATAGAGAGAAGGTTCACACCAATTCTTCCTCGACACCTCATCTGTTGTTGCACCCTCTGCAGGCTATGACACACGGTTCGCTCAATCCCCGTGACACCTAAACATCCTAGAGAACTCCGGAGCCCTTCTCGACGCCAATTCCACAGATTGAGCGAAGAAGCCCGCAAGCTCCTCAGCAAAAACCACGTAGCAAATCGCATTGAAGTCAACAACTAGAGACGTCCAGCTCATCCACCGATCGCCTCACCCGCGTTACGAGTCGTCCTTGGCCGTGAGCAGCTAACGCCGGTTTTGTATTCTTGGTTGAATTTTCGCAGGTTTTTCCGATGAACACAGCAACCCAAGCAAACCGTCACAGCAGTCCTCGTTTGTTGTTGTGCTTGATACCATGAACCATCACATCCTAGGGACGCTTGAACCATTGCTACCTAATTCAAACTTTGGCCGCTTCGTTTGTACTTATTCTTCGCAGGTTTCGCCGAGGTCCAACAAGGCTACCATCTCCCGTTCGTCATGAATACCACGTCATGTTTTTGTGGCCATCGTTTGCAAGCATGAATTCCACCAACGAAGAGAAAGTGGGGGGCACATAAAGAGCAAATAAAAAATAAAAAGATCACTTTCTTTTTCTCTACAGACCATTCACGTTGACCAGTGAAGTCCAAGCAAGCCAATTCCCACGAAGCCCACATCTCTCGTTTCTGTGACGCTAGTCTAGCAAGCGTACAAATAACAGCCACCATTGTATCTTGCAGTCGGCGACACCCCAGCTACTGTCTAGAACTGTTCCTCAGTCGAAGCAATCACCGTTCGCAAGCCATCCATCGACAAATTCGGATTTGGAAGTATATTTGGCAATTAGGCAAAAAATCTCATCTTAATTTTATTTAAACATCATATTGCCTAGATTGATGAGATTGATATCTAATTTAAACCTTTTGAGTAAGAAATATAATATTCGTTAGGATATATTTCCTAATTCGCAACCGCACATCGATTTTTTATTCCATCTATAAGGCTTTAGATGGAATAATTAATCACGCGGGAATAAAATTGATATCTTGATATTTAAGGCTTAAGATCAATTTATCGATTTTATTAGCGAAATAATCAAGTTGATTTGGATATTGTTTCTGATTCGAATGATGTATGATATATTTGATGATTTTGAATGATTTGGTGTTTATCTTTCAATTGCTTTATTTATCCTGAAAATACAAAAAAGATTGCATTTGCATGTCATGTAGATTACAATAGGTGGAATTGCATGATAGAATAGTTAGATTATTTTCTAATTATATTAGAACGCATGTTTAGATGATATCTAGGTTAGATAGTATCCTTGAATTAAAATGCACGTCGAGATAAATTTCTGAGTTAAGATATGATTTAGATTAGTCTATTTCCTAACTTAAGATAGATAATATCTCACCTTAGTTAGATTTCTAATTATGAATTTTTTTAATAAAAAATACAAAAAAAAATGTCATTCCATGTCATATAGAATTAGATTTATGAAATGCATGTCATTTAGTGATTGTTGCTAGGTCCATTTAATTAGAAATTGCTTGTCATTAGAATTAGGTCATTTAGTTATATTGCATTGCACAGAGCATGATTCTCATTAATTAAATAAAAACAAAAATAAATTACGTGTTAATTAGAAATCATATCTAGGGTTGATGGTGTGAATTATGATCTAACGACGCAAATGCTTTCGTTGCTATAAGGTAAGTCTTGTAATTTATCCATTGCTTTCTTGGGTGTTAAATTGGTGGTTTGTGCACCCGTATGATCATCTCACATGTTAGGGAATAAATTTAAAATCAATCCAAGCTGCTTGCAAAAACATTTTTGAAAATTAAAAAGAAGCGGTACCGATAGGGCATTAGAGAAATCTAGTGTAACCAAGTCCCCATATCCATAGTCTCTGGTTCGTAGGAGTAAAGTGAAACTCCTGTTACTTTACTTGGGTTTCTAATCGACCCACCAAAAAATAGATTAGTGGAGACTCCTGATTAAAAAATTAATTGCATGCTAAGAAGTTGAACCTAAGTCGCGAATTGATATGGGCTTGGGAGAGCTCGAGTTAAGTCTAGGCTTAACAATCCATTAACCAAATTTCAGGTGGTTCAGTCCTGAAAATTAGGTCGCGACAACCACCACCCACACCAGCACCTCAGCCACCACATTAGCAGCCCAACAACAAACTCACCACCACCAAACATCACCATCCACCACCACCAGCCACACCAGCACTCCAGCTACCACCATAGAACACCAACAGTAGTAGCAACAAGTAAAAGCAGAATCCATGACAAATAACAAAAATTGACAAGCAGCGCAAGATCATTTCATTTTCATTGATATTGAAATTAAGTCTCACAATATCAATGAATGACAAACTAAAGAAAAAAAAAGACAACCATTCATAGCAAGTGTTATTATAACGTTAACGTTTACGTAACTATTTTGACTCCTAAGCTCCACAAATTCTATCACGTCTCATCTCATCAATCAATATGCACGACACCCCCTGTTCGTGCTCATTTTGATGGGCCTTTCACTTGATTCATAATTCTTGCACTCTTTCTAACTAGACGTGCAACTTCTTCTTCAACCTTCTCAGTATCCACTGACTCAGATGGAGCTACAAATGTCCTAGGCCGAATTTATTCAAAACGAGCTGGAGCTGGAGCTACAACTGGGTTCTTTCTCTTCTTTCTTGTTGGCACAGTTGATGTTTTCTTTTTTGTTAGTGCAGCCGTTGATTCTTGAGTTGGACCTGAGATAAGAACCTCTGAACTTCTCCCAGGCTACAAAAAAAAACAATAAATTGTCAGCAAAAGTCTACATCATAAATTAAATTAAATGCAGCCAATAAAACTTACATTGAGAATAACTGTTCCAGTACTATCATTTGTGTAAAGGCCATAGCCATATTGTCTTAACCTCTTCCCAAGTGCCGCTCTTGTTTGAATAGGGATGTCACTTTCAGGAACTTGTGATTTGTTGGCTCTTTTTCTTGCTTTCTTGGGCCCTTTAGCTACAATCGGGGCTTCTTCGACCAATTCTTCAACTAGGTGTCTTCTAGATGGCCTTTTGTGTAGCTATCCCTTCACCTGGCCTTCTTCTAGTTGTCCTTCTATGTAGCCCTTCAACTTCAGTGACACCTCCTTCTATTGGGCCTTCTGGTGGTACCGGTGGTGGTACTTGTGGTGCCCCTTGTAGTGATTCTTCTAGTGGGCCTTGTGATGACCCTTGAGGTGGCTCTTGTGATGGCCCTTCAGTTGGTAGTTGAGTTCCAACTTGCTTTCTTCGAACCTGAGAAAGAGGCAAATGACACCATAAATATAATATTGGAACATATAATAATGTAAAGAAAATGAAAAACTGAATACAAATGGTTGAATTTACCATTGGGTATTTCTTTCGCTGCTGAAGAACAGTCAATTAAACTGGCCGTGATGCTGCTTGGGCCAATCCTTCAGCTAGCCGTCTTCTACCTTGCCTTCTTCGAACTGGCTGTTCAGTTTCACGACTTACTAGGGTTCTTCTTGTGACCTAACAAACACATTACATACAATGCTAAATAGGATATTATGTACATTTTTATGACAAATGACAAAGCAACATAAACATAAAATAAATTTCATGACTTACCGGGGTTCTAGTTGTGGACTGAAGAACAGTCGACTCACTTGGCCCTGATGTTTGCATTTCTCCAACTGTCTCTTCACTAGGCTCTTCACCTTGCCTCAACGGTTGTTGTTGCTTCCTCAATTGACAACCTTTAATATTGTGGTCTGCTAGGTGACAATAAGAGCACGTTATCTTTGCACCCTATCTGCTCATTCTTTGCTGACCCAAGACCTCTCCCTCCGCCATTCTTCGTCTTCATTTTGTCCTTTCAATTTTCTTCTTCAGTGGCAAAGGTTGAGGTGCTTCATGATCCATGGGCTCCCAAAACTTGCTACTTCTAATTGGCTGCATCATGAACTGATAGGAAGCAAGGTATTTTGATTTATGGTACCAATCATCGATGTAATCATCTATATTTTCGCCCTTCAACTAGATGGCACATATGACATGTGCACATGGAATTCCACTTATTTGTCATGCTCTACATGAACACTTTCTACTTCCTAGATTGACAACATACTTATCAGCACCCTTCATTATCTCATATTCGTCATCTCCATTCCAAATGAGATGACAATGCCTACTTGCAGCCAAGTTCTCATCCAATTTCTTGGCAATCCTATGACCATATTGTCTTGTCCACTTTGCAGCCTCATCTCTTTGTTTCTGCAGCCGAGTCATAACCGCAACTCATATATCTTCAAGCATTGAGATGACTGGTTTGTATCTGGCATTTATTATCTTTGAATTAAATACTTCACAAATGTTGTTGCCAACGTTATCGCACTTGAACTCCTCACTGAAGAATGCTATGCACCAATGCTTCGATTCTAGTTGAAATAGGGTAGCACAATTTTCCTTTGTCAACTGAAGCAGTCCTTCTTTGGTTATCCTAAAGTCAGTCATGTTTGCACTCTTTGCTAATTGCCAAAATTGCAATTGCAGCTTATCCCCTTTGTAGGTCTTTGCCCAATTTCCGTATATGTGCCGCGCACACATTCGATGTTCAGCATGGGGCAACAACTCGGTTACTGCCGGAACCAATCTCTGCAATAATTCAAAGTAAGAAATACTAGAGCAAATTACATGTTCATATTACAAAGCAAACTATTGACTCAATTTTTCAAAAAGCAAACATTACCTTTTGTTGGTCGCTCATGATCGCCCACCCTTCCCCGTTTGTTATCTCCAAGTCAGCCATCAGATTTTTCAAGAACCAAGACCAATTGTCCTTGTCTCAATCTTTACAATAGCCCAAGCTAGTGGGAATATTTGGTTATTCACATCTCTTCCAATCGTCGCCAACAATTCTCCCTTGCACAAGCCCTTCAAGAAACAGCCGTCCAATCCTATAATCCGTCTACAACCAGCTAAAAATCCTCGTCTGCATGCATCAAAGCACACGTAGAACTTATCGAACTTGGTCCCATGATCAGGAAGTGGTCTCTCAACCACCTCTACATACACTCTACTTGTAGGGTTTTGCAGCCTACACTCCCAAGCATACTCTCACACCTGCCCATATTCCTTAGTATATTGACCAATAAGTATCTTTATTATCTTTTGCTTTGCTCTTTTGCACTGATTCCTAGATACATTGATGCCTACACGCTCCTTCACCAGCATCCTAAAGTTAGTAATTTTCATCTCGGGCATTAGCTTGATCAGATCGAAGAAGTGCTTGGACAACCATGCACTTGTTACCATTTTGTTCTGAAAATTAATGGAACAAGTGTGTTGCTCTTGGTAGGCTCTATTCTAGAAAGACCCACTCTTCTTAACAAACACGCCGTAAATCTTCCATGGACAGTTTTGCTACGAACACCTAGCTCTTACAAATTTCTTGGTATTTCTAATGAAATCAATATTTCTTTGTGCAGCAATGAAGTTCTTCAGTATAGCTTCCCTAAATTGTATCGTATCATGGAATTTCATACCTACTGATAAAGTAGGAGGGCAACGGATGGATCATAGGAAGGAAACTTAGGAGAGGTAACGGATGGATCATAGGAAGGAAACTTACTTTTCCTTCTACGCACAACTCGTTGATCTTCTTCAAATTCGTCCTGGGAAGTAGCGGTATCGATGCTTTCTTCATAATCTGTCTCCTGGCTAGCAACACCAACATCTGCAAGGCCTTCGTCTCTGTTTGAAACTTCATCAGTTACTTGCAAAGTTGCAAATCTATCTGACAAAAAGTCCCTTTGTTTTTTCCTTGACTATGTAAGCTCCTCATCGTCGTCGTCACTTAAGATTATAAATTTTCAGCTTCAGCAGCCAACCCTTCATCGTCATCATCATCATCATCATCACCATCACTGGATTCAGCTACTTTCCAATCTAATTCAGTGATGGTGACATCACCTATGTCACAATCGCTCTAGTGAATAGCATCTACGCCCCTCTCCTCCTCGTCCTATCCACCATGCCCTGCTTCTTCCCTAACCTTAGTACTAGCTTGAATACCATTTTCTCCTTCTCCTACTTGGGTGCTATTACTATCATCATCTTCGTCCTCACTATCACTATTGTTTTCAACAAATACTTTCGCCTCTTCGCCATGAAGATAATGATATAAGACATCCCTAAAACCATCATCTTCCAAAACTCTCAAACTATCTCTCAAGCCTTTCCTAGGAACACAGTACAGTAACTTTTGTACTCTACAAGGCAAAAATGTCACTATATCCCTAACAAATCTAATATAAGATGCCTTCTTTATATCTACAAAGATAGTACCCTCATTCCCCCCCTCATACTCCCACTCATCCTCCCCAGTTACAAGATCCCCATCGTAATAAACGATGATGGCAACATAGTCTTTATCATGAGCCATTTCTACAACAAAAGAGGACAAATATACAATTAACTTTTGGGACCACATTCACAAAGGACAGACAATTGCAAGTGGAGGTCCCTACACTCTTTATTAAAGAAAAGAAAAAGAAAGAGGGAAGATGCATAGGTCAGACAACAGCTGCAGCTTGAAAAGAGGCCTCAGGACAAGGACAAATAGAAATGGGACCCGACAACTACTTTGATTATGTAGCCACTGTTGCGACCTTCCCGAAGGTGAATTACTTAAAGAAGGCTAATGGATTACTAAGTCCGAAAACTTGGCACAAACCCTTCCAAGTCCTACCAATCGCGACTTGATGTTAAAAAATTAATCTATTTAAACACGCAATTATACTCAATTTGGAGTCGCCACTAACCAATGAGGGTTGGTTAGAAACCCAAGTAAAGTATGAGAGAATACTTTACTTTTGCGAATCAGAGGTTCAGTAGGTCCGGGGACATGGTTACGCTAGATTAGTCTAATGCCCTTTCAATGCCTTTTTAACTTAATTTCAAAAATATTTTGCAGGCAATGTTGATTAATTTTAACATAAGCTACTAACATGCAAATGGTGGTCATGTGGGTGTACAATCAATAAAATAACATTCAATCAACTGAAGTGATAAATTGTAAGAAATTATAAACTACAACTTGATTAAGGTCCACTCTCTAAAGAAAAACTTACGAAAATGCTAATCAAAATGCATGCCTTAAACATGATTTCTAAATGACATGACACCTAATTTTTCTTTTTTTTTTTTTAAAAAAAAATGTTGATTATATGCAATCTTAATCTAAATTTGATATGCATGAGTTTTACTTTAATGACATATGAGATGCAATTCATGTGACATAATTTAAATCATTACAATATGTGTGCGATCTAATTTACATAACCCTAAATATGCATGTGCTATATGATATGTGATGTATGACATGGTAATTCTATATGCATGTTCTTTTTATGATTTTTTAATGATTTTTTATTACATATATGCAACCTACAGTAAACAATGATGACATAAATGAGATTATGTGGTGTGCATATTATGAAATCTATATAACCTAAATAACATTTTTTGTTCTTTTTTGTCTTGGTTTTATTAAAGGAAAATTATCCTAATTCTATATGAATCTTGAAAAATTAATATGCATTGCTTTAAACATGAAATGTTTATGGACCTAAATACCTAAATCCTAGATACGACATATGATGCATGATATGTGATGAACAAATAATGATAGCACCAAAATATATATCCTATAGAAAATTTATCAATGTAAATCAATGACATATTATCTCAATGATGCAATCAATTCATGAATTTTGCCATGAAAAGTCGAAATAATCAAAAATCTAACCCGACGTCTCGTGGCTCAATATTTTTTATTATTATGACTTAATATGACAAATCCCCTAATCGGATAATGATAAAAATAAATCAAAACAAATCAAGTTAGAATAAAAAACTATGAAACATAATATTTGAACTGAATTTAGCCTAAAGGAATTACCTAGTCAAGGGCACGGCTTTTTGTTGCTAAAAACAGCACCTGCACAAAGAGAAAATAGAGAGCAGCCCCAAGAAAAAATCATGTCTCGACGTGGGGGTGTAATTTGGCCGAGTGTGAACGACGAGAGAGAAACAGTATCAGATCAGCCACGTCAAACTCACAGCAACATTGGTTCGTCCAGTAACAAAAGTGATAAAAACCAATCAACGAAACCACCGAGTTGACACAAAATTGGACGGTAACTCTGGCAACAGGAACCAGCAAAGGATCTCTAGAAAATAGTGGTGGCAAGCGGCTGAGGTGCAGGCACAATGGAGGGCAGGTGTCGCGGTCATCGGAGCTCTGGTGAGAGGTAACAAGCCCAAACCAGCAACGGCAAAGCAGCAACCGTCGCTGGTGCAAGAGCAACAGAAGGCGGGCGGTTCGGTGAGCGGCTGCTATGGGCGTTGCAGGTGAAGCGGGGGCGCGGAGGAAAACTCGGCGGCAGGGGCATCGCTCGGGCGTGCAGAGGAATAGCAACGTCGTAGGCAGAGGCGGCGACTTCTGGCGGCGGGCGTAGCAGAGTAGCGATGGCGGAGAGGCGCAGCAGCGGAGCAGACCAGTAATATGGACTCCGATGGTGTCGGGCTATCGGTGACCGAATCTGGAGCAATTGAAGCAGCTCGGGTGGTCACTCGGGTGAGACTCGGATCGGCATAGCAGCAACTTCGTTAGGCAAAACAAAGGCAGCGTTCAAGCAACAGGGACCGGCGGAGCGGGGGGGTGATGAGTAGCAACGGCGGGGGGAAGCTCTGGAGAAGACGAACAGTAGCTCTTTTCCTCTCTTTTTTACCTTTTCTCTCTCCCTCCATCACTCTCACATCTTCTCCCTCTGCTCTCTTCCTTTTCACTTTTCACTTCACCTTTTGACTTTTCTCCCCTTCTCTTCTCTCTCTACATTCCCTGCACTCTCTCTCTCTCTCTGCAGAAGCAAAAGCTTCTCTTGACTTTTCCTTTTTTTTTTGTTTTCTTTTTCCCTTGACGAAGAGAAGTCGCCCCCTCGGTTTCAAAACCTCGCCTTCCTTTTATAGAGGAAAGGCTCGAAGTTGTTAAAGATCTGGCGATATCCACTCAACTTCTTCAACAAAAAAGTGGCTCCAAAATCTGACTGTTGAGTTTTTGAATTCAAAATTCTTTAAAAAAAAATTTCCCTCAAATCAAAGATTATCTTCTATTTCTAAAAGATGAGTTTAAATTGGGTATCAACAACCGCATTCCTTTAAAATATGGAGAGATCTCTCAGCATGGGTTTTCAACAATGCAATTTTTTAAAAAAATACCCAGAAGTCCCCATCCCCACGACAACAAGAGATTTGATTCAAACGTGTCCAAGGTCCAATACTCTAAACCTTAACAATCACCAATCACCATCGCACATTTCACATCTGACCACTACAAATTAATTTCGCACATCACAATTCAACACCCTGAATGAATCACACATCACAGTGGATGAGGCGACATCAAGCCCTACACTGAGCCCTAATTTTCCCCCCCCCGCCGAGCCCTACACCGAGCCTACATTTCGAGGCCGATCCTAAACTGTCAATTCGAACCCCCTAATAGGATTGTAGCACCACATTTGAGCCATAAATCTCACATCAATACCAGCCAAGCCTGAGCTTTCCCAGCCGACCCCCAAATTTCAAGTCCAAGCCATAATAAATGAGTCGGAGCCCTAATTTCACCACAGGGGAGAGGAAGAAGAAAAAAACCTAAGCAAATCGATGACGGCGATCGATGACTTGCGAACGGCGACCTGCGAACGGCGATGGAGAGGACGTCAGATCTCGTGTCAACCAATGGACGAACGGTTAAAATCCAAATAAGCAAAACGACATCGTTTAGCACTAAGGAAAAACGACGTCGTTTAGTTTGGCCAAATGCACAGTGGATGGAGCGACGTCATTTTCCTCCTCCACATGTGCTTTTTTTTTTTTTATTTTATAAATTGCCACGTCGGTTAAGCATGTCGCCGGAAAATGTCATGTCTGCATTTTGGCCGGATTGGCACTTAAGTGTTCCATTTTACTCCGATATTGGCACTTAAGTGTACCATTTCAAATTTATGGCACTTAAGTGTCCCTCCGTGTCAAGTGTCCCAACCTCCAATACTACCTATAAGTCTGATCATACTCAAGACTACTTAATATAAGCTGATAGTAGGTAGTATAGCTCATCAGAAACTGCCTTAAATAATGAGATAATATACTATATATATATATGCTCGCCAAGAGCTACCTCAATTTCTGATATAATATATCATATATGCTCGCCAGAAGCTACCAAACATACTTTCATGGTATGCTGAGAATTATATATGCTCACCAGAAGCTGTCAACCATACTGTCATAGTATGTTGCTAAATGTATATATGCTCGTTAGAAGTTGCCAGCCATACTTTCATAGTATACTGATAAATGTATATATGCTCGCCAAAAGCTACTAGTCATACTTTCATAGTATGGTGATAAATGATCATTTAATCAATTCACCATTTTTATCCTTCCTAATAAAAATACTCGTGCATGGTACACAGTCGGCCTTAGCCAAAATATAATATTTTCACTTTTGAACCTCCCACTATTTTTAGCAGTCCCAAAATAGATTTTTGGCGTTGTAGACCGACGCCCGGATAATTTTTCACTTAATTACTAAATTTAATTAATTTAGGAATAAAATCCTAAAATCATATTTAAATCAATTCAACACGATTTAATGCTCAAATAAATAAACGGATTTCACCACAAGAATCAGCATAAAATTTCGATCGTTAGTTATCCCAGCCTAATTTCCAGAAATTACTTAATTAATTAATTACGGAAAATATTAAATAAATGAAATAAATCCAATTTAGGCCCATAATGCCTAATTGGAAGCTGAGACAGACCCGGAAAATTTCCAAAGTTCGTTCAATAAATACTATGACCAATTTCCTTGCTAACTATACCAACCATTTACCTAACATGCATTGATAAGTCTTTAATTTAATTACTCTGATCTAATCTATCCACCTAATTATATTTAATTAAATCTAACGAACCCCTAAGCATCATTAGCATACTAATAAGGGATTAGTGAGCAAAACTCACATGTTTAATGAGCGGGTCAGATCAAACCAACGGGAACATCGCGGGGGACATTTCTTCTCAAAGCGGGCCTAGGTTTCAAGACCGGAGCACCTCCAAAATGGGCCCAACACCTTGCTGAAAACAGACAATTATCCTCCTCTGATTTGAGCTGCAAACAAGGGAAATGAAGTTGGTTTGGTGCGGGAATGACAACGGTGGACCGGTGAATGGCTTGGCGAGATAACCGGCCGCCGAACGGCAAAGAAACGAGTTGATCGGAGCTCCGGTGAGTGGGTGGTCAACAACCGATGGCTCCCAAGGTCAAGGGGGGATATGCTGGTGGTTGGAAGGGGCAAAGGAAGGGTCGAAATTGAGAGAAACTTGCGAAAAATGAGAAACAATGCAGGCGGGTAGGGGATCAATGGACTGGCGATCGACGGCTTACAATGGTTGTACAGGACGGCCAGTGACTCCATTCAAGGCAAGGTTGGGCTCTTTGGAATGGTCTAGATGTACTGGTCATGATGATGGGTGGATCATTGGTTAATTTGTCTGGGAATACTATTTTTAACTTAGATCTTTGGCGAAAAGGTTAGCTGGAACAAAAACCGGCAGAAGTGAAAATAGAGAAGGAAAATGGTCCGACGGTGGTGTGGCTGCTCCGGCGACTTCCTTAGCTGCTAGTAGTCTTCGAACAGTAAGGATGGAGGGAGACAGAAGAGATGAGGTTGGAGGGGGCCTACCAAGCTTATTTCCACAAGCTTATCCCCTTTGAGCTTGTCCAGCAAGCTAGTATCCCTTAGCCCTCAATGAGCCACCAATGCCTCATCTTTGGACTCTTGAAGTGGTCCAAAAGGCTAGGCAATGGGAGGCATACGAATTTAAAGGAAATGGCTCTAATTGGTCTTGATTTCATCTTCGATTCAATTTCATATGGCCATTATAAATTCAATTGACATCTCAATACTCCAATTGATATTTTCCTCACCTATGGATCCATCTTGCATTCCAATTTCTCGACCAAAAATGATCCTAGCTTTTTTCTGAACAAAAACGGTTGTATGCTGACTTTTTCCCAAAAAGTCTCGGGTTGCAAAAAAATCTTCTGAGACTAAGCCAACGTTCCTAGAATTTATTATGACATGACAGAACCTTCAATTTCTATAATTGAAATTAATTTCGCAGTTAATTTCAATCTAGCGGGTTTTTAGTGTGACCTAGGCTACCGAGTAGGTTTCAGAAATTTTAAGTGCAAATGACCCTTGGTCGATTTTTTTCGAGCTACAATGAACTCACTTGACACATTGGTGACTCTCGGTGGTCGTGAAAATCTCAAGATTTCAATTACAGGCACAGGATACCCAAAACGATAGAAAATCGGTCTAATGTTCGATCGATGAGAATTTTACAATCAGGTGGAATCACACACACTCTGATCACACATCTCAGTCGAATCGACCTATTCTTGATCTCTGGTTGATTTTGACAATGCCGTAATGACCTTTGCAGACTAGCACGGTCGAGCAGTCGATGTCTAGTCGAATTCTCAAGTCCATTTCATTAAAATCTCTTAATGACTTCCCTAGATAGTCTAATTATCTCGCAAGTGATCGGCTCTGAGAATAGAACCATAAATGCGTCGATGAAAGGCCTCATTTATTCAATTGAAAACAGTGCTGAAAATTCAAGATGTCACAATAGAGACACTGGGAAGACTAGATAGTGATGGTAGCTTGTAGGCAAGGGGTCTAGAATTGTCAAAGCTCGCCAATTTCTAGACATAGGTAGGAGGACCTACGATATTGGAGAGGGAAAATTGTCCAAAAAATCCTAAACCTTTCAATTTTGCTAATTAAATTCTAAATCTTTTCACTTTTTTCCAATTAAATCAATTTTGCCGATTTTTGCTAAAAAATTGTTGACATGGATAGCTAATGCTAACGTGACACTTTTTAAAATAATATTTTAATGATATTTTAATAATAAGTTTGTTTTGCTTTTACTTCTTCTTCTTTTTCACTTTTCTTGGGTTTTTAAGGGTTTTGGTAAAAGGGCCGACGAGGGTGGCTGGCGGACCACCACCGCCCACAAGGGAGAGCCGGTGACCCTCACTAGGCATAGGCAAGGGCCGACCCTGGGCAAAGGTGGTGTGGCCCATTGCTAGCCAAAGCGAGGGCGTGTGAGCCATTGTCCATAATCGACGAGAGCCATAATGCCCCTGCCAGATTTGGCCAAGCGAGTGCTTAGCGGCCCTTGCCGATCCTAAGCAAGGCCATGACCCTCACCAAATTTGGCCACTGAAGGCTTGGTAGCCCTTGCCGACCCCCATAGTTGGTGGGCTACCAAGCCTTCATCTGGCTAGGTCTAGTGAGGGTGTTGCGGCCCTTGCTGATTTTGGGCAAGAACTTGTGCGCCCTCGCTTTGGTCAGTGAGGGCCCCTATGCCTTTTCCCAAGGCCAGTAAAGGTTGATCAACCCTCACCTATGGCTAGTGAGGGTCACTAGCCTTCCCCTAAGGGTGACAATGCTCTGCTGGCCACCCTCACCAATCCTCTCTTCAAAACCAAAAAAGAAAAAAGTAAAGTAAAAAGAAAAAAAGAAAAATGCATAAAAATTCAAAAAATCATTAAAATATGATTTTAAAAAGTGTGGCATCAACACTAATCATCCACATTAGTAATTTTGATTAAAATTGATCATATTGACTCAATTAGTAAAACTGAAAAGGTATAGGACTCAATTGGTAAAATTAAAATGTTTATGATTGAATTGGTCAAAGTATAGTAGGTTTACATTTTTTCAATAATTTTCCCAAATTGGAAGTGTAACTCTATTAGGCATTAGTTGATGCAGATGGCATCAAGGAAAGCTGGCAATGAGGACTATTGGCTTTGGAGTGCTGCCGGAATTAGACTTAAGCTTAGATCTTCGCTAGCTGAGGTTGCTATTAGGGCTGATGTCGTGGCCGGACAATGCCGGAGGGAGTGACCACGAGAAGGGATTATACACAGTTGTGCAAGCATAAAGCAGCAGTGAGACGTGACGGTTGTGGCGACAGTGAGGCCCGGTGGTGGCGTGGAGTTGCGGAGAGGGGCGCGACAGCAATAACAGCCGGAAAGCTCGTTCCCTTAGTGCATTTTCTCTCTTAAACGTGAGCCTTTTTATTATTCTCCGGCCTCTCCATATCGTCCCTTTTTCTTTTGTGAGAACTCTCCCTTGATTTTGAGAGAACCTAGCTTTTTAAAAGCAAAGGGATTAGGGTTTTTCTCTTGCAAGAATGAGATGTCTTAGTTTCCTAAATTGAAGTAGAGAGATTATGCGATATACTCAAGATAGGAAATTAAGATATTTCTCTCTTTTATTTCCCTCAACCAAAATTCTCAATGATATTGGCTTTATTAATTCAAAATTCGATCAAGAATGCAATCTTTCCTTTCAGCAACTCTCATGTGCTCCTCACATTTCAAACCCGGCTATAATGAATATTCAATTTGCTCTTGGCTTAGTCCAAAGTTTATGCTCTCCCGAGAGTGCTAGGAACAAAATAAAGGAGTTAGAATCCGAGATTTATATAATTCCCACGATAACAGCCTTCTTGGCTGGATTCCAAGTCAAGAGATTACAACCTGCAAACACTTAAGTCATCTCCAACTATAATGCAAAGTTTCTCAAGAGACAAGTATATGATCTAGACTTTGGAATTAAAATGTTCCTGATATGCTTCCACTTCCAAATACAAATTAATCGTCTTCCAATATACCCATTTTGTTTATAGTTAGTGACAAAGTTAAAATCCCAAATTGATTCCGATCGCCCATACAAACGAAATCTTGGTTTCCATAAGTTTTTTTAGAAAGATCTTGTCTTCAATCAAATCAATCTTGATGTGGAATAAATGGATCACTAGCCGTTATATGATTGGGCTTGAGTTACGATTCATCGTAACGGATGTGAGTCTTTAGACTTTACGATATGAGTCTTGAGACTTTACAATCTGGGTCTTGAGACTTTACAATATGAGTCTTGAGTCGACAGTCTTCGAGACTTTGACACACGTCTTCATGTCTGGAAATCTTCAAAATATATACGGACATAAGTTCAGTCTTCGGCCGTCTTCGACTTTGATAAAATCCTTTACATGTTCTATCATCTGCATGGTCTATTACTCAACCATCAAACATGTTAGTAGCCTTTGATTTATTTTGTCATCTTCAAAACATCATAAGGGATTTCCCTAACAAGTCCAACTATAATGCAGTTTCTGTGAGCCTAATTAAAATGTTCCTAATATGCTTATACAAATTAATACTAATTTTGTTTATAGTTATGGTCTATCCCTAATTTTTTTTATGAAATAAATGACTAAATAAATGGATCACCGAAATGTACATGTCATCATAAGACCAAGTGGATATCTAGTGAGTATCACGTCATCATCAAGTTGAGTGTCCTAGGTCTAACATCTTGGAGGGACCATATTAAACATGCTTTGAATATATTATATACTAATTCTCTTTCTCTGAAAATTCCCCCGAATATATGCCATCACCATTTTTCCAATTAGATATACCCTACTGCTTTTTTAATTTCCTTATGTTCAAAAGAAATTCAATTATAACCCAACCGTGGGTAGCTGTATTGGTATTAGAGTCCCTCCTTCATCGCCGAGGTCGAGAGTTTGAATCCGGGCAGTTGCTAGCGTTGTAAATGGGAGGCCATGATGTTGGGATCCTGTGCTAGTCTCCCCCGAGGTATAGGGGCCTGGCCTTCGGTGCCGTCCGGGCACAGGGGCCCGTGGTGCAGTCCTCGGTCATTAAAAAAAAAAAAAACAATTTAATTATATCACTAAACTGCAGCATTCCAATTTTCCATTCAAACCCTATGGCTCACAGATAAAAGCTTTAGTTTAGCTTCCTCGTTTTATCACTCCACCCTTAATGGCTTTCTGTGATTAGAAACAATCTCGACTCTGGAGGTAAAGTCGGCTTTTATTCGAGGTACATACTGTGAAGTGCTTTTTTTTTAAAATGCAAAGTCATCTTTACAATTTTGGATTTCGATTGTTATTTAAACACAAATCTATAATAACTTATACGAAGGGCGATGGCTGTGATAAGTGGAAAGTCAAAGTCATACATTTATTACATGATTATTAGTTCAAGCAAATAATAGGCGTTGACAATGAAATTTTAGATGAAAAGAGATGATTGAAAAGAAGGTTCACCATAGTGTTTCAGAGTAAGATAAACATGGAGGCACCATAATAATCGGCATATGTTTTGCATGAGGATATTGTTCTCTCAAGGTTTGCAATTCTTGATTTTACCCCAAAAAAAAAAAAAAAAAATTACGATTCTTGCATGAGGTAGTTATTGTCATACTTGAAGAAAGCATTATAGGCCTTCAGATGCCTGCCTCTTAGGTCATGCACCGATTTTCACTCGGGCTATGAAACAAAGTTAGAAACACAACGGAGCAACCTATTGGCAACTATCCCGACAACTCCAGATCCACAACCCTTTCTTCCATCAGCATCTGTTATGATTATGATCATTCAAGGAAGACAATAAAAAACATAAACTTGATAATAGTGAGATACGAAAAAAAAAAAAGGAGAGAGAGAGAAAAAAAGAGAAAAAAAGAAACAAGAGAGCAATCTCGAAACAAATCATGTGAATGATTTTGTAAGTAGACGTAGTCACGAAGGCATTTCTTTTCAAATTCAAATTTCACGTGCTCATATTAAAAGTTAAGCTTTTGCCCAAGAGAAACGTTTCGCCAAAGTGTGCTCATATTGGGCAGATGAAGCTTCAGTTGCTAACTTGCAGTTTTAACGAGAAATGGCACCCTTTTATTACATGCGTAAAGCCCTTATGAAATCCTATCGCATGGGTCACATTTATAAAGAAACTCTGCTTATTTTATAATCCAAATAGTAAGGACTATAGGCAACTTCGATGGCTGTGGTTGAGTCTTTGACTGGTGAAGAATCATGCACACATAAAGAAAAAGTGGGTTGATGGGCGAACTGATGTCTGGGAAAGGAATAGGCAAAACCAGAGAATCTATCATGGTGCGCTAAAAAAAAAAAACATTTTCTCGAAAAGTGCCCTTACGGCTAACATAAATCGTTTGTGTTTCCAGATATATAAATATATAAAAAAAAAAATTTGTTAACCCTTTTGAGAAGGAAAATAGCCAATGAATATTCTTGGCGAAGCACACTTACAAATTTGGCCTTGACATCGACAGTGCACCCATCAAAACATAGACGTTCAAAACTACATAAATGGTGGCCATAGAAGGGCGTTTTACTGGCTCGAAAACGAAATGCAATGGTAACATCGAGTAAATGGCAATGTTTTCGTTCGATAAACCCATTTTGTCGGGCTGTGTCGGTGCATGAGTGGTGATGAATTCAACCGAGAGAGCTGAAAAATTCCTCAGTTTTGGGACAAAAGAGTCGGGAAAAAGTCAAACAGCTAAGTTAGGGACTTTGTGATTTTGCTGGTATACAAATAGGTTGAACCTAAAAGAAGATGTCCTAAAATTATTATATTTCTACCACTTCAGTCTTAAACCTTTTAATTATACAAATTAAGTTCTAAACCTTGTGACAATTTGCTAATATAATCCACTAGGTCAATTTGAGTTGGAAATTATTGATATGGATATAGGTCATCTCACATAACATGATCGACATTAATGTAGATAAACTTTACAAGAATTTTTCTATTTTTTCTTTAATATATTTTTCAATTCTAGGCTGGTAGGGGCAAGGGCATTGTGTCTACAGTTGGGGGAAAGAAGAAAAGAATGAAAGAAAATAGAAAAGAAAAAACAAAACAAAAAAGTATTAAAAATCTTAAAAGAATTAAAAAATACAAATTTATCCACATAAGTGTCAATCATGTCATATAGCATGATCGGTGTCTATACAGTGATTTCCAGCCAAAATTAATTAAATGGATAACATTGATAAATTATCAAAAGGTTTAGGACTTAATGCACAATTAAGAGATAATGATATGAATGGTCCATAAACTTTGGCTTAATATACAATTTAGTTTGTGAACTTTTTCTTTGTTCAATATAATCCCTAGACTTTTGATATATATTCAATATAGTTCCCAAATTATATAAAAATATTCATTATTGTCATTCCATTTAATCAAGATCGAGGACAACATTTAGCATTTTTGTATAGTCCATAGATTAAATAGAACATATACTAAAAGTTAAGAAATCACATTGAACAAATCAAAATTTCATTGATGACATTATATATTGGGCCAAAGTTCATGGACCACATTAAACAAATCAAAAGATCATGGACCATATTTTACATTGGGTTAAAGTTAATGGGCCATTTGTGTTATTTTTCCCCACAATTAAAAAGTTTAGGATTTAGATTTATGACTTTTTTTGGTACTTTTCTCAAAAGAACGAACATGGAAGACATGGTCCGAAACACAAGCTGGGATTCTTGCAACTTGACAATTCAAGTGTGCAAGCACAAGCTAGGAGCAATTTACATTTCACTTTCTTAATTTGTGATTCAATCTATGCATAGTGTTTTACTTCTAAAAGTTACTGCAGATAACTTTTTGAATATTGAGAGGAATTGCTTCTTGAGATGACATGATTAGATTTTGTCCTTTTTTATAGGGTAAAAGCAACCAAAAACCTTCGACTATGCCTCTTGCAACATATATATCCTTAATTTTTTTCATAACATTAAAAATTTCAAAATTTGTACCTACGTGACACATTTACCGTCACAATTATATTAATGATAACCATGAAAAAATTTGCCTACATGGATGCTAGAAAGTAAACAATTTCGACATAGCACCCATGTGGCTTAAATGAAATAAAAACAATGTTATTTTGGCTAAAAAAATCTAATGAAACCTTGATATAAGGTAAATGTGTTACATAGGTATAAATTTGAGACTTTTTATGTCACAAAAAAGTTTAAAATAAATATGTTAGAGTGGATATAGTTTAAGATTTTTTTACATGAAAACAAATTAGCGCAAATTTGCCATAATGGGTAATAATTTAGGATTTTTTGTGGCGTTCTTTTTCTTTTTTCGTTTTTTTTATTCAATATGGACTTACCTCCATTCTAATTCATGTGAGGACCCTAACGGCTTGTGAGGTTTTTGGATAGTAAGGTCAACTAAAATCCGTTAGATATATATTTTCGTTGTAATTTCATTTGTGAAAAAAGGTGTTGGAACTTTTACAAAGTACTTGGTAAACACCTCCTAATTGCAGTAACTCCACAACTTCGAAGCTACAACTTCTAGCAGCTTTTAAGAAGCTACCACATCCACCTTTATAGCTTGTACACATGTATTTAAATATATAAATCATGACACTTTATGGCATAATAATAACTTAGCACCCCCATAGTTAAAAACATGAATTCTTTAGCCATGACTATACCAAACGGGCTCTAAGATTGATAGTAGTATACAATTTTCAAGCCTCGCAGATCCATTTGCCATCGCCACACCTCGGATAGCTCCCGAGATGCCCAACCACGGAAGCAAAAGGTCTTGGCTTCCATGGGGCTCGTCTAGGATAGCTCCGTCGTCGCTGATCCAGCGATCGACGAGCAAAGCAAGTAGTCACTTTTGCGACCTTGACCTCTAAGACGATAACGACGAACAAAATGATGTCCTTTTGGAAACGCTCGAGGAAGGCACTTTCATCGAGCCTGAAAAACACGCGGAGAGAAAGCGAGCCGAAATGGCCTCAAAGATCAACCCGCCTCCCTCGAAGCCCGCCCGAGGCCATGAGTCGTCGAGGTTGTCGGTCATACTCCTCGACCAAGGGCTGCTGGCGGTGTACAAGCGGCTATTCGTCGTTTGCTTGACCCTAAATGCTGTTGCCCTGGTCCTTGCAGCGACTGGACACTTCCCTTATGCGAGGAACCGAGCCGCCCTCTTCTCCATCGCCAACATCTTCGCGCTCACCCTGTGCCGGAGTGAGGCCGTCTTGCGCGTCACCTTCTGGCTGGCTGTGAGGCTACTCGGCCACTCGTGGGTCCCGCTCTTCGCCAAGACCGCCATGACCTCTCTCCTTCAGAGCCTCGGTGGGATCCACAGCGGGTGCGGCGTCTCGTTCCTTGTGTGGCTGGTCTACGCTCTAGTCCTAACCCTCAAGGACCGGGACAACACGTCACCCGAGATCATTGGGGTCGCGTCGGCGATCCTCGCTCTCATCGCCCTGTCTTCACTTGCGGCGTTCCTGCTCGTGCGCCACCTGCACCACAACGTGTTCGAGCGGACACACCGCTTCGCGGGTTGGTCGACCCTTGGCCTTCTCTGGGGGTTCGTCATCTTCACCATCGCCTACGACCCAAGGACGAAGAGTTACAAGAGGGACGAGTTGGGGTCGAGGTTGGTGAGGCAACAAGAGTTTTGGTTCACGGTGGGGATTATGGTTTTGATAATAATACCGTGGGTGACGGTGAGGAGAGTGCCCGTCAAGGTGTCTTCTCCTTCAGGGCATGCCTCCATAATCCAGCCCCGGCAATGGCGGGGCTTGGGGAGGGACGGTGGAGGTGACGGCGGTGGTTCACAAGTAGTGAGGTGCCTTCGCGGAAGAAAGAGAGAGAGCAGAGCAGAGGTCGCGAAGAGTGAGGTGAAAATCCGAGCATGAATGGAGAGGTACCAAGCGCGATTTTTTTTTTCAGTCTCCATATTGGAGCGAATTTAACAGAGAGATATAATCTGTCATAAATTTTTAATAATCTTCTGTGTGGGCTTAGATAAACACGTGTATATCGTTCGGTGGTTTCTTATATGTCCCATATATTAAACTCGCCTAACATTAAAAATCCAAGAAGTCAACCCCCCACAAATAAGCTTCTTTAACAAAAAAGAAAAGAGAATAAACTCTCAGCGCCCAAGATTCCATATTTGTGCATGATTACTAAACCACACCAGATTTTCCTAATAAAATCGAATCCTCCGAAAGGTCGGATTTCATCCACGACTTAAAATCGATACATAATTTAAGATATATGCTTATAGCTTCTTTCTTGTACGTCTGATTTTCTTCTGATTTTCTTAATGGACCAAAGGCCGATTCAACTTTGACTTTCAAGAGCAATTGGCCCACAATTGGAGACTGCTCCGGCCAGATAATGCCTAACCAATTCCAAAGTGAAAAATGAGTGCTAAATCACGGTCAATCCTCTCGACTAATAACCATGCACGTTCATCCTTCATTCGCAACTCGCATTCACTCGGAAAACCCTCTATTTAAACTCAACCGATTTCCTCATGAACACAACTCAAAGCATAGTGCGCGAACCAAGCATGGTCCTCATGGAAAGTGAAGTGAAGTTTTCGAGTTGTAGGGGCGTATCATTCGAGATTAAGCCCCGTGCAGATCCATTTGCTATTACTACACCTGAAAGAGCTCCCGAGATGACCAACTACGGAAGCAAGAGATTTTGGCTTCCGTGGTCTCACGGAGGCTCGTCTTTGGTCGCTCTGTCGTCACTGATTCAGCCATCCACGAGCAAAGATAGTAGCCACTATTGCGACCTTGATCTTGATGATGATTATGACGAACAAAGCGATATTGTTTTGGAAACGCTCGAGAGAGGCAGTTACGTGGAGCCTGAAAAACACCCAGAGCGAAAGCAAGCCGAAGCGGACGCAGAGGCGTCGAGGCTGTCAAGGCTGTCGGTCATACTCCTCGACCAAGGGCTGTTCACAGTGTACAAACGGCTATTCATCATTTGCTTGACCCTAAATGTCGTTGCACTCATCCTCGCGGTGACTGGTCACTTCCCTTATGCGAGGAACCGGGCCGCCCTCTTCTCCATCACCAACATCTTTGCCCTTACCCTGTGCCGGAGCGAGGCCTTCTTGCGTGTCGCCTTCTGGCTCGCCGTGGAGCTACTCGGCCACCCGTGGGTCCCGCTCTTCGTCAAGACAGCCACGACCTCCCTCCTGCAGAGCCTCGGTGGGATCCACAGCGGGTGTGGCGTCTCGTCGCTCGCGTGGCTGGTCTACGCCCTAGTCCTAACCCTAAACGACCGGGACAACACGTCGCCTGAGATCATCGGGGTCGCATTGGCGATCCTTGCGCTCATCGCCCTCTCTTCACTGGCGGCCTTCCCGCTCGTGCGCCACCTGCACCACAACGTGTTCGAGCGGACACACCGCTTTGCGGGGTGGTCGGCCCTCGGCCTTCTCTGGGGTTTCGTCATCCTCACCGTCGCGTACGACCCAAGGACGAAGAGTTACAAGAGCGACGGGCTGGGGTCGAGGTTGGTGAGGCGACAAGAGTTTTGGTTCACGATGGGGATTACGGTTTTGATAATAATACCGTGGGTGACGGTGAGGAGAGTGCCCGTCAAGGTGTCTTCTCCTTCAGGGCATGCCTCCATAATCAAGTTCCAAGGGGGAGTCAAAGCAGGTATATATTTATTGGAATTTCATTCGACTGAAGACATTCGGAATGTTTTTTCCCCCTTTCGAGTAGACCCTGGGCTGTATGGTGTTTTGATTTTAAACTTCAAGAATCGTAAATCTTAGTTTGGTAAGTCAACCGTACGTATTTGTCAACTATGAGTCCTCTATTTAATTTTTTAAAAAAATAGGGATTGCCAGGGTAAGTTAATATAAATGAAATGCTAGAGTTTCTTAATATGGTAATTTTTTCTTCCTTCTCTTATTATCATTTAGATTTTCAAAGAATCCATCTTCTCTCCATATTTTTCTAACAAGATGAGGATATTCATCGTTAGCCTAAATAATGAATGTTATATATATAAATTACTTATGAGGATCGCAACATATGAATTGAAAAACTTGCCACATCATAAAATGCTCTGACCAAGTTTTACAATATTTCATGTTTCCTATCAAATTAAGAATTTGGTATCCTCATGTCAGTTCAAGCCGAGTTTGATACTTTATAAAAATGCCAAAACTTGGGCTTACACGATTTTTAATTTTATGGTAACTCGAATCTGTCTATAGTTTTCTTAGATTGGGAGTTTACTTTGGAATTATTTTTTGACCAAAAGTTTATATTTGGAGTTTGAATGTGCTATACATATAAGCGTACTTTTTCAACTGCAGGCATATTGGGTCGGATCAGCCCCTCCCCGCTATCTGAGTGGCATGCCTTCGGCATCATCTCTGATGGCAAGGATGAGCACATTATGCTCGCTGGAGCTGTCGGTGACTTTACAAAGTCCCTCGTCACTGACCCACCGACCCACCTCTGGGTCCGCCAAGTCCACTTTGCGGGCTTACCCTACCTTGCCAACATGTTCAACCGGGTCCTGTTGGTTGCCACTGGCTCTGGCATTTGCGTCTTCCTATCATTCCTCCTCCAACCGTGCAGAGCGAGCATTTGCTTGTTGTGGGTGGCCAATAACGTGGAGCAAAACTTCGGCAAGGAGATCAAGGAGATGGTGAGCTGCCACTCGAGCGACAGGGTGATTGTGCATGACACAGCAGTGCACGGGCGGCCAAACGTGGCGGAGATGAGCGTGGGCATGGTGAAGAAGTGGGGCGCTGAAGTGGTGATTGTCACGAGCAACCCCAAGGGAAGTAGGGCCGTGGTGAACGCGTGCAAGAGCAAGGGTATTGCCGCTTTTGGTCCCATTTGGGATTCTTGAGTAGATTAAACATACATATTGTACGTCTCGTTTGCGTCATTCACAAATTATTTTTCTTCTTTCTCAAGTGATGTTTTGAGTCTCATTTATGTCTGTCATATTAATAGTGGGATCGCATTATAAATAAATGGTGGTACCATAAAGAATGACACTCTTCGATTTGGTTGTATTTTTTCCCTTGATTAATTTAAGGTTATGTACATTGAGACTTGCTATATATGTTCAACAGCTTACGGGAAATGCAAGTGATATTTGCATATGACATTGGCTTGGACATGATCATGAATATTATCTTTTACCGTTAAGATATTATTACGCGTTGACCTTTTAAGACTTACATGAAGAGCTTATGGGAGCTAGTTAGCGGTTTGATGATTTACAGTTTGCGTTATCTCTGGGAGGTAATCTTCTCGTTTCACCAACGAGACATGGCATTGGGCATGCTCTTTAAAAAAAAAAAAAAAATCTGCTACTGACCTATTAAGCCAATATGGAGTTCAACTGTATAACTATACCCGGTCTTAAAAAAGGAAAAAAATAAATAATGAAAAGGTCCTTACTCAAAACCCCTATTATGAAATCCCTTCTCTCTCCTTTTACACCAAAAAACCCACCCTAATTATAGAAAAAAAAAAGGCACTTTCACACCTGGAGAGTAAAGTTTCCCTTTTTTAGGATACTCTCGGGGACAAATCCAGTGGAAACGGGGCGAGAACCGTAACTCGGAGAATCAGAAGATGTGGGAACGAAGCAAGGTGTCGGGGGTGCGAACCCTCCTTGCCCACAACCGGCCCCAAAGGGAAGGATCTCTCCGTAATGGGATGGAAAATTTATATTGGTAGATTATTGATTTGTGTACAATTTTTATAATATCCGCATACAGATTCATTATTGTGATTTGTTGCTATTATGATTACCTAATCGTCGAAAGTTGTGATACTTAATGCCTAATTGTGTTTCCTTATCTAATCTTTTGTTAAAAGTTAAAACATATGTCTCGAATTTGAGCTCGCAAACAAAAATTGACCCAAAATGAATTATTATATTTATAATGATGGTCAAAATGGAGCAAAGAGGAATATCTAAACTTATCAAAGTCCGAATATGCATTGGATGATTTGGCACTAAAATAGGAAAGTCCAACGTTCACCTGGACTTGTACTTTGACTGGGATGAACATGTATTAGAAAAGTAGGAAATAATAGGGTCGATCAATTCCCAGTCAGTGATGAACATGTATTAGACAAAGTAGGAAATAATAGGGCGATCAATTCCCAGCCGGACTGACAAAGGGTGGAACCAAGGATCGATCCGGTTCGGTTTCCAAGCGGTCCCGTAGAACCAATCACTTAGGCTTAAAAAGTTCCAATCACTTAGGTTTAAAAAATTTAAACTAATCTTGAAAGAGTATTATACCCACTTCCATTAAGCTTCTCACTTGGTTTTTGCCGAGAAGCCAAAAAACAATAGCTTAGAAAGTATGTCTGGCTTGCTTTTAATCTCTCAAAGGCTCTTTGAGTAGTTGTTCAATGTAGGACTCTTGGAGGCTTAGAGAGGACTACTGCGTGAGGGGCATAGAGAGAGGGGGGAAGAGGGTGAGGGAGAGGGAGGCTTTGTCCCACATGAAATGTGCAGCAGAGACGAAGAAGCCATGGATCTCTATAAATAGCGATGGACGAGCTTGCCATTTGGCCTCTCACGGTCATTATTCTATGTGCTGTTGAATTTCCAACGCCATTGGGAAGGGCTTTTGAATGGCATTGGAGAAATATTAAACTTTTTTAAAATTAGAAAGTCGGTCTGATTTGGGTGGTTAGTTCTATGATTAGAACTGGCAACCGGACCAATTTTTTCAAGCAATTAATTGAACTTTTCATATATGTATGAAGCATTCATATTTTTGAATGAGAGGAGACAGTATGAAATCATATTTTTGAATGAGAGGAGACAGTATGAAAGTCTCCCTTTGTTTGCTTTAGATGAAAAAAGTCTCCCTTTGTTTGCTTGAAAAAAGTCTTCCTTTGTTTGCTTGCGAAAAGTCTACAAAATAGATGAAAAAAGTCTCCTTTTGTTTGCTTGCGTCGAGTGGGGGATTATGTCAAGTGGGGGATTTTGAAACTTTTTTTTTTTATTGGGGGATTCTGAAACTTCTTTTTTTATTGCAAGTACTTGCATCTTGAATCCCGTTTTCTTAAATAAGAATGAGAGGTGTTAAGCAACTAATTGAACCTTTCATATTTGTATGAAGCATTCATATTTTGATTTTGAACAAGAGGAGACACAGTATGAAATGAACGTATGATACCCTACAAAATAGATGAAAAAAGTCTCATTTGTTTGCGTCGAGTGGGGGATTCTTAAACTTTTTTTTTTTATTGGACTTGCATCTTGAATCCTGTTTTCTTAAATAAAAATTAGAGGTGTTAAGCAACTAATTAAACCTTTCATATATGTATGAAGCATTCATATTTTGATTTTGAACGAGAGGAGACACGGTATGAAATTAACGTATGATACCCTACAAAATAGATGGAAAAAGTCTCTATTTGTTTGCATTGAGTGGGGATTCTAAAACTTCTTTTTTTATTGGACTTGCATCTTGAATCCCGTTTTCTTAAATAAGAATAAGAGGTGTTAAGCAACTAACTGAATCTTTCATATATGTATGAAGCATTTATATTTTGATTTTGAACGAGAGGAGACATGGTATGAAATGAACGTATGATACCCTACAAAATAGATGAAAAAAGTCTCCCTTTGTTTGTGTCGAGTGGGGGATTCTGAAACTTTTTTTTTTTATTTATTGGACTTGGATCTTGAATCCCGTTTTCTTAAATAAGAATGAGAGGTGTTAAGCTTTTTATCATCCTGGCGTCAAGCTATTTTGCTATTTTTCCATAGGACCTCCCCTACAATATCGTCACCACAATAGAGTTTAACCACCAAGTTCGAGATGGATTGGTGTGGTTTCTCTACGCCTAAGACACCAGAATATCGAACCATGAATGAAGAAAGGCATGAGAGAAAAGCATATTGACTAGTGATTGGGAGGCCCCAATTCTTGACTGGAGGGGACACCAAAGGCCTCTGCCCTTCCATCCCTCGGATAGATAGAGAGGGAGGACAGAGCTTTTGGTTTTTTCATGTCCAGTAACCCATGTGTGGTATTTGAAACGTCTTCCTAGTTATATCGAGAATATTTTAGATAAACCTCTCAAAGAAATTCTTTGATTTCTTCTGAAAGTAGATGATTCTTGTCGGTTCCATTTTCAAGGAATTGGGAACCGGACCGACTTGTGCAAGAACCAAACCAAATCGGTCGGTTTTGTCTAGTCCAGACGGTTCTCGGTTTCGGCAGTTCGGTTTTGCTCACCCCTAGGAAATAATCTTACTGGAAGTTGGCAAAAGAAATAGAAGGGGCTCACTTTTATTTTTTTTATATTTATTATGCGTGCAGGGGATGTCTTTCCTATTCATTGAAGCGCTGCGAGTGCTTGTGATGCGTGATTGACATGCAAAACTTTTTCGTAAGAGTTGCTGACTTGAAGCGCCATTTTTCTTGTGAGTGCCGTGGGCGCACAATTTGTGCATGATGTCCATAGGTGCTGGGTGCTTTAAGCTTCTTGGTGAATTATATTTAAGTAGTATTAGTGTTCAAGCTAATTAAATCTTGTGAGTTTAAGATTTGTTTAATTTTTTCGTCAGATTGAAAGATTTTTTCGCGAGGAATTATGAGGCTAAAGACTGCATGAGATGTTGGATATAATTGGGGTCGGAAAACAATAAGAGTATTTAAGTGACTTGAGTGTAGTTGTAATCTCCATGTATCATTTGATTTATAATGGAATTCGACACTACTCTCCCAGTAGACATAAGTCATTATGATTGAACAAAGTAAATCCAGTATCCAATTATTTTCTCGTTCTGTCTATTTTATTGTTCGATCGCTCTCTTTTTGTAACATTAACAATGTATGTCCAAGTTCATCAAAGATGGAGATGCATATGAATAAATTTGGGCATTCTAAGTTTTAATGAAAGGCCGACGCTTTCAATCTGAAAACTAGGCACGATTACCTTTTATCCGGTCTATTACGGCAAAATATGAGAAAGCAACGAACATAATAAATTTGAACTGGACGAATAGGGTTATGCCCACGTACGTATGTGGTACTCTGGAAATGTGCAAGTAACCCTTGGATAGAAGCAACTGTCTGAATGCATTTTTATTATCGGTTGACTCCGAAAACCTTAATCTATTTTGTACTGCTAGTTATCTAACTATGCTAGATATCTGGTGAAGTTTATTCATTTATTTACTTATATATCTGTCACCGAAAATTTGGGGAAATTTAATCGGAAAAAGAAAATATAATTTGACTTCGTCTCGTAAGAAGCAGATGCCTTCTTCCTTTGGTTGCTGGGAAAAAGAAACCAGATGCATCATTATACATTTTGCAAATAGTTTGAATAGTCCTAAGTCTCCAAATGGATTATAATATAATGTATTTAACATGTGATTAGCTGGGGGAAGTAGAGATTGACCCGGCAAACCTTTGGAGTACATGCGACGGCCTAACTGCTCTTATCATGATAGAAAGAGACATTAGGAATCTAAAAAATGTTTAATTTACGCCCGTCTTAATTTGTTTGACTCTTAATTTTGGGACTAAAAAGATGTTATCACCTTTATAGAGGTGAGTCACCGAAAGAAAGTTGATGAATTACTAAATGGGAACCAAAATTCCTTTCATGAGGCAACCACTCGCGTTTAGTGTATTCTCGCTCAAATCTTACCAATTGTTGCTCGGTTTCTTAATTTAAATCATTTAAAAATGTAATTTAATTTATTTAGGTGTCGTCACTAATCTATTATAAGTTGATTAAAAATGCAAATAAATATGGGGAGCATTTTACTCTACAAACCAAAGATTTCATGAATGTTGAGACTTAATTAAGTTATATTAATCTAAAACCCTTTTCGTACCTTTTCTCTTTATTCAAAAATGTTTGCAAGTAGTCTTTGTCAATTTTAATCCTTAACCACTAACATGTAAGGGTAATCGCAACAGACGCATAAATCAAAATAATAAATAAATTACTAAAGAAGACAGAAAAACCTTGATGCAGTAAGAAAAACAAAGCTTTCATTAAAATCCAATGCACTAAGTATTTGCCCAAAATGAAAAAGGAAAAAAGAAAAAGAAAAATTGATTAAAGACCGAACACGCGTGCCTTTAATATGATTTATAACTGCAATGTCTATTAGTCCTTTTTGGGTTTTTCTTTTAATGAAAACTAAACCATATAAAATGCAAGAGATGCCTTATTAATCAAATCTATCTACATGATGTGATTTTTATGAAGACATTTAGACTCCATTTGTTTTGCATAAATGATTTTCTGAGAAAACATTTTTTCTCATTTATTGATATTTGGATCGACTAGGAAGATGAGTTAATGAAAAATGTTTTTCTAGTCAATGAAAAATCTATGCTTAACTTAAAATTATAATTTCCTCTTAAAAAACTGGAGATCATTTTCCAAAATATGACCAAGTATGACACTTCGAGCAAAAACTTTTTGCTCAAGCAAGGAAATCCCAACGCTAGTTCCTAAGCCTTTAGACATTCTGGACTAGGCCTCCAACCTGGGCCCAAGACCTTAGCGCCCATGCTAGGGTCCCTAGCGCCCGTGGTCAAATCTATTGAGGTCAAGCTCAAGACCTCAATGCCCTAGCTCCCAACGTCTACGGCCAAGTCTATCAAGGTTGTGCCTGATGCTCTGGCAGTCAAGCTTGGGTCCATAAAGGCTGAGCACGAAATCTTGGTATCTAAACTCTAATCCTCAACACCTAGAACTTGATCGATAAAGGTTGAGTCTAGGTCCTCAACGCTTGGGCTCGAGTCTCTGGTGCTCAAGCCAAGTTCTATCGAGGCCAAGGCCTAGGACCCCAATGCTTGGTACCTAGGTCCGTCGATGCCAAGCTCGAGACCCCGGTGCCTGTGCTCGAGTCCACAATGGCTGGGCTTAGTTACCTAGGGCTAGCACCCCAGTCCATCAAGGTTGAGCCTAGGACCCATGTGCCCATGCCCTTAGTCCCACCACTTAGGTCAAGGTCTATGAGGCCGGACTCAAGACTCTAGTGGGCATACTAGGCTTCCTAGTTGCCCTTGCGTGAGTTATTACTACTGGAATATTGTATATCTATTTTAGAAAATCAAAATCAAATTTCCCATACTAAATTACAAAAAAAAAAAAAAAAATCAGTTTATTTTTAGGTTTCGGCTAAATATTGAAAAATTATTGTTATTTTCTTGGAAAATGACTTATAGGAAAATATTTTTTAGAAATGTCACATTTAGGGATGGAAAAGTTATTTCATATACGAAGCAACCTATTGGCAACTATCCCGACAGTTCCAGATCCACAACTCTTTCTTCCATCAGCATCTGTTATGATTATGAGCATTCAAGGAAAACAAGAAAAAACGGAAACTTGATAATAGTGGGATACAAAAAAAAAAAAAAAAAAAAAAAAGAAGAGAGCATTCTCGAGACAAATCATGTGAATGATTTTGTAAGTCTACGAAGGCATTTCTTTTCAAATTCAAATTTCACGTGTTCATATTAAAAGTTAAGCTTCTGCTAAGAAACGTTTCGCCAAGGTGTGCTCATATTGGGTAGATGAAGCTTCAGTTGCTAACTTGCAGTTTTAACGAGAAATGGCACCCTTTTATTACATGGGTAAAGCCCTTATGAAATCCTATCGCATGGGTCACATTTATAAAGAAACTCTGCTTATTTTATAATCCAAATAATGACTATAGGCAACTTCCATGGCTGTGGTTTGAGTCTTTGACTGGTGTTGAGTCTTTGACTGGTGAAGAATCATGCACACATAAAGAAAAAGTGGTTGATTGGCGCATTAATGTCTGGGAAAGGAATAGGCAAAACTGGAGAATCTATCATGTTGCGCTAAAAAAAAAAAAAAAAAACTCAAAAAGTGCCCTTACGGGTAACATTTGTTTCCAGATATATAAAATAAATAAATAAATAAAATTTGTTAACCCTTTTGAGAAGGAGGATAGCCAACGAATATTCTCGGCGAAGCACACTTGTCAAATTTGGCCATGACATCGACAGTGCACCCACCAAAACATAGACGTTTAAAACTACATAAATGGTGGCCATAGAAGGGCGTTTTATTGGCTCGAAAACGAAATGCAATGGTAACATCGAGTAAATGGCAATGTTTTCGTTCGATAACCCATTTTGTCGGGATGTGTCGGTGCATGAGTGGTGATGAATTCAACCAAGAGAGCTGAAAAATTCCTCAGTTTTGGGACACGAGTCGGGAAAAAGTCAAACACAAAAGTTAGGGACTTTGTGATTTTGCTGGTAGACAAATAGGTTGATGACAAAAAAATCCTAAATTATTATATTTGTACCACTTCAATCTAAAACCTTTCAATTGTACTAATTAAGTTCTAAACCTTGTGATGATTTACTAATAATCCACTAGGTCAATTTGAGTCGGAAATTACTAATATGGACACTGGTCATCTCACATGACAAGATCGACATTAATGCAGATAAAATTTACAAGAATTTTTCTATTTTTTCAATGCTAGGTTGGTATAGGCAAGGGCATTGTGTCTACAATTGGGGAAAAGAAGAAAAGAAGGAAAGAAGGTAGGAAAAAAAAAAACAACAAAAAAAGCATTAAATATTCAAAAGAATTAAAAATACAAATTTATCCACATAAGTGTTAATTGTGTCATATAGGATGATTGGTGTCTGTACAATGATTTCCAGCCAAAATTAATTAAATGGATAACATCGACAAATTATCAAAAGGTTTAGGACTTAATGCACAATTAAGAGATAATGATACGAATGGTCCATAAACTTTGACCTAATATGCAATTTGGTTTGTGAACTTTTGCTTTACTCAATATAGTCCCTAGATTTTTGGTATATGTTCGATATAGTCCCCAAATTATATAAAAATATTCATTATTGTCATTCCATTTAATCAAGATCGGGGACAACATTAACATTTTTGTATAGTCCGTAGATTAAATTGAACATATACTAAAAGTTAAGAATCACATTGAACAAATCAAAATTTCACAGATGACATTATATATTGGGCGAAAGTTCATGGACCACATTAAACAAATTAAAAAATCATGGACCATATTTTACATTGGGCTAAAGTTAATGGACCATTTGTGTTATTTTTGCCCATAATTAAAAAATTTATGATTGAATTAATACAAATATAATAGATTTATGACTTTTTTTTTAATACTTTTCTCAAAAGAACGAACATGGAAGACATGGTCCAAAACGCAAGCCAGGATTCTTGCAACTTGACAATTCAATGTGCAAGCACAGGCTAGGCGCAATTTGCACTTCACTTTCTTAATTTGTGATTCAATCTATGCATAGTGTTTTACTTCTAAAAGTTACTGCAGATAACTTTTCGAATATTGAGAGGAATTGCTTCTTGAGATGATATGATTGGATTTTGTTCTTTTTTATAGGGTAAAAGCCACTGAAAACCTTCAAATATGCCTCTTGCGACATATTTATCCTTAATTTTTTTCCATAACATTAATAATTCCAAATTTGTACCTGCGTGATACATTTACCGTCACAATTCTATCAATGAGAACCATGAAAAATGTGCCTTCATAGATGCTAGAAAGTAAACAGTTTCAACATAGCACCCACGTGGCTTAAATGAAATAAATACAATGTTATTTTGGCTGAAAAAATCTAATGAAACCTTGATATAAGGTAAATAAGTTACATAGATATAAATTTGGGATTTTTTATGTCACAAAAAATTTTAAAATAAATATGTCAGAGTGGACATAGTTTAGGATTTTTGACGTGAAGACAAATTAGAGCAAATTTTCCATAATGGGTAATAATTTAGGATTTTTTGTGACATTTTATTTTGGTTATTCAATATGGACTTTGCCTCCATTCGAATTCATGTGAGGACCCCAATGGCTTGTGAGGTTTTTGGATAGTAAGGTCAACTTAAAATCCGTTAGATATATTTTCGTGGTAATTTCATTTGTGAAAAAAGGTGTTGGAACTTTTACAAAGTACTTGGTAAACACCTCCAAATTGCAGTAACTCCACAACTTCGAAGCAACAACTTCTAGCAGCTTTTAAGAAGCTACCACATCCAACTTTAAGATGCTATAGCTTGTACACATGTATTTAAATATATAAATCATGACACTTTATGGCATAATAATAACTTAGCACCCCCATAGTTAAAAACATGAATTCTTTAGCCATGACTATACCAAACGGGCTCTAAGATTGATAGTAGTATACAATTTTCAAACATAAGATATCTCTTGTGATTGATGAGTATTACATATTTATGTCATTTTTTTTTCGTTAAGCAGAAATATAACTTGCTTATCCTTATATATGTGATATTCTTACCTGGACCCGGATCAAGGACCAAGTGCAATTACAAATTGAATTTCGTAGAATTCACTTAGGACTTACAAGAGAGATTGACCTGTTTCATCTTGTATTGTATTGAAGGCAAGTACTTGCTCTTATGTGGAGACCAATGCAACACACTACAATTATTTGAAGCGAAATTTCATAAATTCAAAATGAAGCATACAACACATTGATGTCACCATAACTCAGCACAAAATATTGTGATACGTCGAAAAATGGGTTTACGACGAACATGGCATATTGTCATAATCAAGTGTATTAAGTTAGTCCTTTTGGGGCAGGCAAAAATTTTGTACATAAAAAAGCCCCGGCCAGCCTACACTTGGCCCAAGCCCGGCCGAGCCCAGAACCTCAAGTTTAATTTCCTTTGTACTGGGGGGATTGGATAGCCAAGATAGGCTTGACAATGAGCCACTGGTCAATGGATTTCACGATTAATCGCAGAACTTTGTGAACCACTACGTGTCAGATTCAAACTTACCGAAAGTTTGTTTTTTCCCATGAAATATATGCAATAATGCACTTCAGACTAAAAGAAATCTCTACACAAGAAAAATGGCACCTGACCTGATTTGTCCGGTGTGATCAAAACCCCTAAGAACCCCCGAGCACCTCCTCATCCTGTGTGACTCATAGTAACAAATATGGTCAGACCTCCGTTTAATGTGGACATCCCCGACAAAGATAACCAGAATTGACAAATGGATCCTGAAGAACTTAACTTCCCGAGCTGAACCGTCCTCGAGAGCTCTCCTTGCTGGCACACCGTAATTGATTTGGAAGGAAAGAAACGCATGGGTATTCCGTCACAGCAAGCCAAAACCCAGCGAAATGGTCGAGGAAGCAAGTAATTCGCTAAGGCTCTACGCAAGATGGAGTCCCAGAAAAGATAAAACAGCAGAACAGGATAGTCCATCCTCCGATGGCTGGATTCCGCCGCCGACAAGCACTTGGAAATTAGATGCGGATGGATCTTGGTACAGCTAGTCACGTAAAGGGCTCCCGGTTGGTGGTTTTACCAAAAAAATTCATTCTTCGTCGGCCCAAGTAGCGGAAACCCTGGCGGTGAGGATGGGATTGCCGTTCGTGGAGGAGGCAGGGAAGCTAAGCACGACTGGAGCTGATCTGTGCACAACAACTAGAAGTGATCTAAGCGTGCAGACTGAAATCTGAAAAAGAAAAAAACAAAAAAACCAAAATTATGGTTTGAAAAGGAAAATATTCTTTTTCTCTCGTCCCTCGTATTGGTACCACCAAAACCATTGCCAACTCGCTCACCAGCAGCCTCACTCCCTAGGACCAAAACATTGGCGGCGTCAATATCGTCCTCAATGTTCCCATTTCCACTTTCAATTCCATTATCAATCGCCTCCTCCGCTTCGAGGTGCGACAAGCCACTACAATCGCCTACGCTAAGCTCTCACGTTCATGCTACACTTCTCATCCATTTTGCCAATTAACGACGAGAACTCCAAGGATGCCTCGCGGTGCACGTCAACTCGACCGTCATTCTCACTCATGTGCGATCTCTAAAAACATGGAGGCAACTAAAAGAATGAAGGTATTTGATTCTTGATTTCAGCGTACAATTATTGAAATGATTTCCATTATATGAAGATATTACAAATGTGACATTTTGTAAGGAAACAATACAACAATAAAAAATAATAAATGAATAGATCATTATATTGCACGAGTTATCAATCCCTTGATTCTTCCATCTCCAATAATTAACTTGTGACTTTGATTGATATCTGTAAATTCTTCTTCCTTGATTGATAAATTCATGCTGTTACTCCCCCTCAAATTGTGAATAGGAGAATCCCAAATTACCAATTTGCAACATGACTTTGCAAACGCATTTCTAGACAATGGTTTCATAAAGAGATCAGCAATTTGATACACAGACGAAGCATATTTAGTTGCAAGTGTTCCAAGAGACAATTTGTCTTGTATGTAGTGATAATCTAATTTTATATGTTTAGTTCATGCATGCACTAGTTTAATTGACATATAAATTGCACTGATGTTATGACAAAATAATATTGGCAGTGGAAAGATAAATACCCAATCTCTTAGAAGGAATGATATCCATGAAATCTCTACAGCTATCAAAGCCATAGCACGATACTTTGCCTTGATACTAGATCAAGCAACCGTTCATTACTTCTTAGCATTCCATGACATATATATATATGGATCCAACCTAGCTCACCTTACGGGAGCACAGCACCGACTATTTCTCAAAGGAGAGTAGTCCAGCAACCCACCAGCCGAGCCCCTCACTTAAGTTACGGAACTAGCGTAGCCATGCGTGGGTGGGTTCCATGATATATAGTTGCTACCTAACAAAGTACAAAAGCTAGTAGTTGACTATACCCCAATTTGCATCAAAACAGAAGTACAAGTCCGAGTTGACTTGGACAAGATTTGCATGCCTCGATTTGTTATGCTGCTGTAACGTAAAATGTACTTCACAATTTGAAAATGACTCACAATTGGTTGATGCATTAATTGACAAACAAAATTGAGTGGATATGAAATATTCGACCATGTAATCGTGTGATATTAAAGGGCTTCATTGATACTTCAATAAAGTGTAGGATCCGAAAATAGTCTTGCGTATGTACTAGAATGAGAACTAGTGGCCATAGGTGTGGGAATTGGTTGGCAGCCCTCCATTTGTGCACATTAAGAATTGACAAAGCATATAATTGTTGACACAAATAAAGGCCACTAGAGAATACGCTAACATTCACACCTAGAAAATAGTGTAATAAGCCCCTATCCTCCATTGCAAATTTGCTAATCAATGTAGAGATGGACCCATAAGCACTTTTGGATCATCACCCGTAACAATCATGTCATCTATATATAAAAGCAGAGGTAGAATGCCATTATCTGATTTTTTAATAAACAACAAACGATTCACAATGCTACAAAAGAAACCGGATGCCAAAATAAATAAGCTAAAGTGATCAAATCATGCTTTTGGTGCTTGCTTAAAGCCATACAAAGCTCTCTTCAAACATAATATAGAGAATTTTTGTCCTCAAAACCTGGCAATTGTTCCATATAACTAGGCTGTACTAAAAAACCATATAAGAAGACATTTATAACATCTAATTGTTTGATGGGCCAACCTTTAACAGTAACAATGGTGAGGGCCATTCTTATACTTCCAAGTGGAAAAAATGGCAAGAAAGTCTAAAGTAAATCTACTCCCACTACTTGAGTACCATCATCCTTTAACTTAGACTTCAAAAATGCATCTACACCCCCATAGTAGTGGCATTTGAAGAGCATCAAATAGAGTCCAAGATTTGTTTCGATGCAGTGCCTTGAGTTCCTCTTTCATTACCATCGACCACCCTAGATGCTTCAAAGCAGAGCATACATTGTTTCGCTCCTTCAGTATAGAATTCATTGTATGTAAATTGGCAAAATTAATTAAGCTTCACAATATTAGCACGCAATTGAGTAATCATTAAATGATTTTGAGTGCGTCAATGTGCTATTGATGAATCATCAAGGATATCCATAAAGGAATTTTCATTTGCCAAATCGCATGGAGAATTAGGCATATATTATATGAGTTACCAATTTCAACATGATTTTGGTGACCATGTGATTCGCCTCCATCAACGTTGTCTTCATGAGAAGTATCATGAGTAGCATAATTTAATAAACCATCATGCAGTTGATCAGAGTTAATAGAGAATGCACCTTATTGCAAATACAAATGTGAAGATTCCAAGTCTGATGCCATCGTATCTTGATTTGGCTAGTTTATAAATTCATATGTCCCCACTTTATCACTTTTATCCATAAATAATGAGCTGGGCACCAAAAAAGGAAATATTGTAACATAAAAAATGACGTGTTATGATATATAAATTCACCTTATTGAAGGATAAAGACATCAATATCCCATATGGTGATTACTATAGCCAAGAATCATGCATGGCAATGACAGAGCAACTTCTTCTTTTTTTGTAGTCCCTACGATAGGAAAAGCACTTACTATCAAAAACTTCCAAAGAATTATAATCTGGTTTCTACAAAATGAGAATTCATAAGGTGATTTCATGTCTAACACCCTTGTATGAAGACAATTCAAAAGAAAGACTGTGATTTGAAAGCCTTTGACACAATATTTCTAAGGAATTCCACTTCGATGAAGCATAGTCAACCCAATTTCACATATGTACCTATGTTTTTGCTCGGCAACTCTATTCTACTCTTGAGTATTTGGACAAAAACTTGATCAATAATGTCATTCTTTTGCAAATGAATTAAGAAATTTGCTTGGTTGAATTCTCCTCCTCCATCAGATTGAAAATTTTTAATGTTCCTTCCAAATTGCCTTTCCAAATATTTCTCTAAATTCAAAAAACATGCATAAAAATCAGGCTTTTGTCATAATAGAAACAACCAAGTATATCGCGTATAATCATTCACAAAGAAAACATAATGATGAAATCTTTGAAATGAGATTATTGGAGCCTTTCCCCACAAATCACAATGTATCTTTTCAAAAGGCTTAGTAGTACTTGATTTGAAAGGCAACAAAGAATGTTTAGATGCTCAACTTATTTGACAACCACTACATATGGTAGTAGGTTTATTCAAGCAGTAACAATAATATCGTATTTATTTTGCATATGACAGATTGTCATCGGTTGTGGATGTCCCAACCTTTGATGCCAAGTGCTCTCATCAATTTCCCTTAACTAATTTGAAAATAGTGTTTCTTTAGGTACTTTCAAAGTATATAGATCACCTTTACGTTTTCCAACTATTATGACCTTTCTTATTTTCCTATCCTTCATCACAAAAGTAGTGATAGAGAACTCAAAATTTGGAGGATGTTAGAATTCTTGTGAGACTATTATCTACTATTCTAAAAACTTAAGTTGTAAGATGAATGTATAGTTTCATATTCAATTACTCTATTACTCCTTTTCGCACCTAGTTTGATCATTTTGCCTTGTACTAAGTGTGGACATATTAATTGAGAAGGCAAATTTGGGCTTGGAAAGATTTGAGCTCAAAACCTTTTACTTCAATACCACGTGAAATTTTATAAACTAACTACCAACTGTTAGAACCTTTCCCATTTTCCTATCCTTTATCACAAAATCAGTGATAGATATCTCAAAATTTGGAGGATAGTATAAATTGGTTCACTAATATAATTTTTTTTGTCATCTAAGGAACAAGGAGAACATTTATTAAGTCAATGCTCTTTTGGCCCAAATTGATCTAAGCATCACCAATATGGGAAATTTTAAGTGAATCGCACTTTCAACCATAACACTATATTACCCAATATATGGTCGTAAGTTAAAAAGGTTACCTATCTCCATTCACGTGACTTGAAGCTCCAATATTTTGAAACCATTTTGAAACCATTTTGAATCCTGACTATTTCTAACAATAAGTGCAGCAAAAAATGCCTTCGGCACATCTAATGGGTGGAAAGATTGATTAAATCGATTAAAGCAATCTAAAATAATATGTCCCTACTTGGTAGATGTTTGACAAGAAACGACTTTGTTTGTTCCTTTCACAAGCTTCTTGATATTGCTTTGATTGAATTGTGGCTTGTGAGCTTGCGAATACATAAAAATTAGCCCAATAATTTTTTATTCTTGGACCATCGTGAGTAAACCCTCTTCCATGCAAATAAAAATAATTTCTGTTGGAATTGTTGTCTATTCTTATTGCTCATAAAGTTACTTCTATAACCAAAGAAAGTCGTCCCATGTTGAATCACAAGGGAACTTTTATTTGTGAGCCGACTCCCCAAGCTTTGCAACTGTGAAATCATGTCAAAGAAGGTTGTGAATGAATCATATGATCACCTAAGCAATGCAAAACAAAGAGAACTTTCTTTTTGTCCTCAAGGGGACATCCAATAGCATATTACTCATTAAAATGTTTTTGAAAAGCACCAAAATACTGGTGAATAGATGAAACATTATCTCTATGATATTTTTGGAGTTGTAGAAAAATTGAAACTTCACGTTCCTTAGCTAACTTGACAAAAATATTTTGTAAAACAAACCACACGTCAGCAAATGTCTTTAAGTCTATTACTTGAGCAAGAACAAGTTCTAAGAGCATCACAATGACCTATCCTGGAAAAAGGCGATCTAACCTTCTCCATGGTAAAAACTCTGTTACTTCCTCTAAGACTCTAGCTTCTTTTGCAAAATTAGAGAAGTTGGCTATTGTTAGGCTCGGCATTTGGTACTCGCCATCAATGAATCCTACCAAATATTGACTTTCAATTAGTGAAGGTATATGGACTCAGCATCTGGTACTCACCATCAATGACATGGATACTTAGGATTGGTGGAAGCCATGGTTAAGGATAGATTTTTTTCGAAGATATGCTATGATGCCATAAAGGAATAAGATCTTTGATTCTTGATCTCAATGTACAATTGTTGAAATGATTTCTATCATGTAAAGATATTACAAATGTTACACTTTGTAAGGAAACAATACAACAATAGAAAATAATAAATGAATATATCAATATATTAAACAAGTTGTCAATCCCTTAATTATAGCTTATCCAAGAATCAGCTTGTGATTTTTATTGATATCCTATTATTCTTCCTCCTTGATTGATAAATCAGTGCCTTTTAGCAACAACTCAAACTAAGAATGCAATTCACTAATTTTACAGGTAGTCGGCGAATTCTAACGGCAGCAAGAGATCAAGTTTCATGCAACGAACTTCAAATGAGAAGCGAAAGGAAAGGTGTGAGATTGGATGAACTTATAATTTGGAGGCTGGTTCACGTCGGTGCGACTCACCAGATAAAAGCAAGTACGCCGGATAGAAGTGCAATCCGCCGGAAATCTCAAATTTGTGGTCCGCCATTAAAGTAGGGCAAACAACATAATTTCCATGGACTTACATTTTTAGATAGAGTAATGATCAAATGGCGACGTGGGGAGAAAAAACTGAGAAGTCCATAATAATTAAGTTGTTGTTGCAAGGTTCACAAATCCCAAAGCTAATGTGCAACAATCATAATGGGAAGTATTCCAAGTTTGTTTTTTCATTATAATCTTCTAAAGCTACGTTTGGTCATCCAGATTTCTAATCGGGATATGACTAGATAGGACATGATATGAAATTCTTGGATTTTTTTATATGATGTCCATTATTTGGTGAATCGCAATATTAAAACCGGATATATTCACATCATATCATGTACATTTTTATGATATAAATGACATATCATTATAAATGAACCTAAATGTTCATAAACGGAGATGGTGAAAATATTTCGTAACACTATTCTTTAATTTATTTTAATTTTATTTTTCCTCTTTTTTATATTATTTTCTTTATTATTTCTTTTTTTCCTTTTCTTTCTCAAAATATCATCAAATGGTTTTCTCACAAATAATCTATGAATGGACAAATGCGTAAACTAACTATTTTGTTTTATCTCTCGAGTGCTTCAATTTTAAAATTTAAATATTTTCATCTTATAAACCACCAGTGGTGGCAGCGTAGTGGTTGAGCTTCAGTTCCTTTCGGGAGAGGTCTGGAGTTTGAATCCTTGTGTCGTCTACCTTATTGGAAAGGAACCCACGACTGCCTTGTTAGAAAGGAACCCACGACTTGCCTAGGGTAGAAAGGGTGGTGGTGACTCTCTTGCTCCTCCGGGGTTTACTCCGCCGCGAAGCGCACACGGAGGTTCCCTGGGTACAAAAAAAAACAACAATCTCGTGCTAAAAGGAATTAAATCTTGAAAAAAATTTCTCAAAAAAATTCTCATCTCATAAATAAGTAAATTATTTTCATATTATAACAATACTTTCTTTCCATTAACTTTAATTTAGATATTTCTTAATAAAGTGATTTGGTAAAACATTTTGATTACATAGTTTTTGCATATGCGTAGCGGAGGGCATTTAATATCCTTAACTTACATACTAAAATCAGAATGATTGGAGTTAACATCGAATTTCGTGTGTGGATGCACATTTTTTAACCTGGAAAAATATCCTAAAACCCAAAACTATTTTCTTCTCTTTCAAGGAATATTATGATTAGTCCTACTGGTTTTTTTTTTTTTTTTTTTTTTGTCGGATCAGTCAGTTACTGGTTTCAAAGGGACATTCTGTTGATTCGACATTGGATGAGTTCCGGCAAAAATAAATGGATAATGAACTATTTCGTCATGACTAACATAAGTTGGGAAATTGTCCAACGTATCTAATAGAAAAGTATGACCTAGTTAATAAGGCACTATAATGTAATATGACCCCGCAACTTCGGTCGGTGATCATCTCTTTTTTATTCAAGTGGGGCCCAACCATTAAATTCATTAAGACTAAATGACGACATAGATAATTTCATATTGTGTGCATTTGTTTTAAAAAATGTTGGAAATTCACAAGATTCAATCCCCTTCTGACCTCTCGTCAATTGAAGTCCTCGCCTGTTTTTGCGTCTCTAATAGGTTTTGCAGTATACACCTAGAGACCGATCCAGAAGTGACAAAGCTAAAAGCTCTATCTTGACCGAGATCTATTTTGCGTCTCCAATAGGTTTTGGCTTCTCTTTTCATTAGCTCGTCAATGCCATTCTCTTGAGACAATCTGAAATTGGTGCAATTCTACTGTCGACTTTGAATACAACCTACGTTGAATTGAACATCAGAATCGAGCGAGCTTTTATTCATATTTTCCATGCAAGATCTTTCTACATTGGAATTTAGAGATGGGAGGAAAAACAGATTTCGTGTTCCCTAGGTTACCAAAAAAAAAAAACCAATTTCATCCTCTTAGTTACTTTGAATTTTGGAAAATTTTCATTCCTTTATCGACGTCTTTTCTGGTTGAAAATATTTCTAAACAAAGATAAAAAGAAAAAGGAAATACATTTTAAACCTTAGGTGCAACTACTTTAGTCACCGCACGATTATTAAACAACTGAAGTTTCATTTTGACCGCCGTAGGTGAAGATAAAGGCTTTCTAGGGCGTGGGAAGAAACTGCCCAATTATAAATATGAGCCATGGTATAAACTATTAATTAATTACCAATGCATTTAATGTTAGCGTGTTGTATACGCATAGGATAAAATTTGCAAAGCAAATGAACTCCAGTCACTCAGTGTGATGACTTGTTTGACGAGCACACGAGGTAATTGCCGAAGTGTTAGGATTTACATGAGATGCGGCTTTGTTATAAAAGTGAATAAACGAGAAATTATTTTTATCGCCAGTCAAAATATTCAAGCATACGTTGTTTTTGATATTGAGATCATTTTCCCTTAACAAATTGTCAAGAGATACGGAACAATTGAAATGTGTTTCCTTGATCATTTAATTTTCACAAGACGAACCGAACCAAAGAATTTTATTATTCTAAAGTAGCGTCCTTTCAACCCTTAAATCAGATTGTAACTACATGTGAACCAAAGGGAAGGGCGTTCAGATATGGCTCCTATCTTTGGTTCGGGATTTCCTTTGGGATAGGGGAACTTGCTTGATTAGATATGCTTGTGGGATTAAGTTTCTGATCATAAGAAAAAGCAGCTTTCCATTCCTGGGCAAAATTAAGGTTATGAGGTTATGTCACTAGAAAGTTTTAGGGTTTCTTGTTCTTGAAAAACTTTGGAAACGCTTCTCTTGCTTCTCACATGATCTTGAGTGACTTTTTAATACTGCGCAAAAGGGATCTCATGTAACCGACATATGAAATAGTTGCTCTGTGATTGGAGCTCTGGATATTAAAGACATTCAAAATTTTTGTGTCAAAACTTCTCTCTATCTCTATAGTAAAATAATTCTTCTCACGTATAGGATGCATAAAAATTGCTAAATCACGCAAGTTAATGTGATTTCGTTCTTTGCTTGTGGTTATGTGCTTTCGCACTTTATCCTAACAATGAGAGATTAGAGATGTAGTGGATGATGTACAGGCATATTTAGTGATGTTTTAATGGCGAGCAACTTAGG
Source organism: Eucalyptus grandis (assembly GCF_016545825.1). Taxonomy (NCBI): domain Eukaryota; kingdom Viridiplantae; phylum Streptophyta; class Magnoliopsida; order Myrtales; family Myrtaceae; genus Eucalyptus; species Eucalyptus grandis. Next base: position 10,644,242 of record NC_052615.1, read on the forward strand.
CTGCGCATGACAACGCTTTTGTTCCGGAGAAGATTTTTTTTTTTTAGAAATAGTTTTTTTTTTTTATTTCTGTTCCGAGGAACAATTTATGAGTAAAAGAACCCGTTTAGTAACTACACAGAAACTCTACTCTTAAAATAGAAAAAGAATAGAAATATGTTTTGTAACGCAGCAATTTCTTTTTTGTATTTCTTCATTTTTTATTCTTGCTCACGGATCGCCGCCACCGCCAACCGCCGACCGTCACCACCGACCGACGCCACAAGCCCATCGGCCGTTGACGACGGCTAGCTGTCGGCCACTGGAGGAGGCCAGGCGGCTGCCGAAGGGGGCAGCCGATGGGCTTGCGGCGGCAGTTGGTGGTGACGGTCGATGGCCGGCAATCGTGCAGTAGTGGCGGTAGGCAGCCAGCGATGGTGGCGTTCAGCGTTTGGCATCGGTGTTCGGCGTTCGGCGGCGGCGGCGGCCGACAACTAGCGGCGGCAACGGCAGCGGCCGGTGACCAACGGCAGCGACCGCCGTGGCTGACGATGGGCGGTGACTTTGGGCGGTTGATGGTGGCCACAGCAAGAAAAAGAAATAAAAGAAAAATAAAAAGGAAAATTAGCTTTTTTATAGAAATTGTTCCCAAAACAAAAGGCAACTTTTTTTTGTTTCTCATTTCTGCTTCAAATTTATTTTCGGGTTAACTTTATATTATCGGGAATAGAAAAACAACTTGGCGTTATCAAACAGGTTTATGTTTTTTTTTTGTTCCGGGGAACAAAAGAACAGAAACCATGAGAAATAGAAACGTTCTCATGCGCTATCTTAATGGCGTATCCGTACCGGAGTGCATCTTTGCTAGTCCATACAAAATAAACTCTCCAACTACTCAAGGCGCTAATAAATTTGAATTGGATTGTATGAATTAGGTGAAACTATAGCATCCTCGAAAGATAAACCACCAAAAAAGAGTAATTTTATATCCTATCTAATATGTTCCTTCTACAATTAGAATAATTCGGTACTATTATCAATTTTTATGCGTAGATACGCAGTTTCTTATCCCCCTTCTACAATTAGAATAATTTGATGCTATTATCAATTTTTATGCATAGATACGCAGTTTTCTATCCCCACAAATGAACCAAACCCTAAATCCCAAAACTATTTTCTTCTCTTTTGCGTGTTTTTTTATGATAAGTCCTCCGGATTTGAGGGGACGCTATATTATAATTAATAATGGACCGTTTCACCGTAGACCAAATAAGTCTAGAAAGTATGCTGCGATATATATTTAGGAATATGTCCTATTTAATAAGGCACTATAAACTAATCGTGACACATCATTTGTATTCGCGCGCGTTTGCTTTGGACGAATGCAGGAAATTCACATGTTTCAATCATCTTTGACCTCGTCAGCTTTTGCGTCTCCAGTAGCTTTTGGATTGTACCGGTGACGTGGAGACTGATCCAGTTTCAGAAGCGACGAAGCGGCACTTTTGTTTTGACCTTTTTTTTCTGTTCGCCCTATTTTGATTTCCAATTTTGTGGCCGCCCGTTCCATGAACTCGTCAATGCCATTCTCTTGAGGAAGATTCGAAGTAGATTATATTTGTCCTTTATCAATGCAAAATGACGCCAGTACCATAATCTTTTAAAAAATAACATTTACTCAAATTTCATAATTCTTAAAAATGATTACTAGAGAGTGTAGTAACTTACAATAAAACACTCATCACAAGTGCCGTAAATTTTAATGTCACATTAAATTTTTTGACGTTCGGATGTTTGAATTAAAAATTTATAACACCGAAGTGGCCAATGTATCTTTTTCCTTTAATCCTTTATAGCTTCTTAAATTCTACCATCAACTTTGGACTCAACATATGTTGGACTGGGCGGCAAAATCAAACAAGCTTTTATCCTCTCTTTTTTGCATGGGATTTTTTATATTCAACTTCTGAAAATTTATTTTCTTCATCAAAGTCGTTTTAGAGATGAGAAAAATCGACGTTCTCCTCCTTTTTTTTTTTGGTCAAATGTTCTCCTCTTAATTGTTTGGATTTTGAAAAGTTCTCTTTCCTCCATCGAAGTCTTGCCACCCATTCTTGTTCAAAACATAGAAATTTTCTGATTCAAACTTGCGGGTCGGCTGCTTCATAACTCATAAATTAGTCGCCAAATTCACTTTATTTGTGGCTAATATTTCGTCTTGCAGGGAATGAGATCTACCATTTGTCAATATATAGACAAAATTCTGTCTATTTCAACTCAATGGAAGCACCTTTCAAGTGTGTTGACGTAGTTTAATATTCAAACCCTGATGTCAATCATGTTTTTATGAGAACACTGCTAAAGCGGGCGATCTTTCGAAATCCACCTAGCTGCATATTGGAGACAAAATTGTGAGAGTTAGTATGGGATGAGCTGGAGCAGAGAAAATCACGAGCGAGTAGGGCATGATGTCTCTATATGGGATTAACGTAGAAGACCCTTTAATCGGTGTACAGTTCAAGTACGATCCCCGCGACAACCGATGTGGCCGTAAGGATATGGTTTGAAGAAGGAGCAGTTGTCGCAAAGGCAATTTAGCCAGGTGGCTCCTTCCGAGGATTCTTGGATGGTGAAGGAGACAAGAACCACCTAAACTGCGCCCTTAACAAGGGAGTGTTAAGGTGTAAGATATATAAATTAAGGTGGTCTCATAACAGACACATTTTGGTAACAATTTGCTTTTGTATTGAAAGTCCAATTTTAAGTGTGTAGCTGAAAGCACTGCTAGAATAGTAATCTCTTGAGAAAACGACTATTAGTATTCAAAAAGACAAAACTATCATTTTAGTATAAGAAGGGTTAATTAAAATCAAAATTAAGATACCTGATTTGTTCTCTGATGAATTTGTTCCATTGGATAACATTGATGAAAGGGTGTCTTCCAATTAATTTCTCGTTGAGCTTCTGTAAACTTGGAACCCAGCTAGATCCTCTAATTTTTTTTCCTTGACCAACAACATACTTCACCAGCCCTGAAATCAACGCCGAGCGATTCAAACTCCGACTGGTGAAAATTGTAGCATGATGAAAGCCATTATGTCTGCTCTCGCCCTCTTTCTCTCTTCTTTCCATCATTTTCTTCGACCTTCAGCCATAGGGACCGTTGGAGCTAGTCGTACCCTCCCCTCCCCTCCCTTTTGTTGATTTTGTTTGAACTTATTGTTCTTTTTTTTTTCTTTCCCTTCTCTCCCGATTTAGATTTGTGAGCTATCTTCTTCCGGTTTAGTTCTCGAATTGAAAGTTTGAACTCTCCCGATCTAGTTTTAGATCTTGGTGCTATTCTCTGCCGATTTTGATCTTACGATTGTTTTGTCCATGCACAAATTCTCTGTCTCTGACTTCAGTAATGATCAGAGAAGCTTTGGTGTCTTGTTGAATCACGAAAATTTGCTCCTCCACATGTTAGATCTGTATTTGGTCAACCTATTATGGTTATCTATGTACGACGATAGTGTAGAGGAAGCCAAACTAGGCGTGCATCCCCAACTAGCAACGTATTAGTTATTAGAGAAGAAATTTCTTGCATGTACTCATTACTAACAAAAACACAAACTCTAGTGATTAGCTACCAATTATTTTGTTTGACAAATCCTTTCTTTTGAAATGAGTGTGTGCTTCACTCCTTGTTCTTTGGATTTGATTTTGCTTTTCAGTATTCATGCTCTATTTCAATTTGTTTTGTCATGAAAACTATGTTTTGGATGTCATTTTAAGTAACGAGTACAATGTTCTTTCAAAAAAAAAAAATTCCTTCATCTCTATTGCTCAATGGTCACAATACAATCACTTAAGGGGCCTCTGAACACAAATCCTTCCCTAACAAAATACTCAAGGACAGATTATTCAAACACGTTGAAGTCTATCCCAACCCAAGACTAGCAATATTTCTCCAAATGGAATTGGGTACGATTTAATACTTTGTCAAGATCAACATTTGGATTTTTATTTTTTAATTTAAAGAAAAATGGCTAGCTGACCGTCCTCTATCAAATGACGGAGTTACAATCAGCATTAAGACCGCTCTTTTGAGAGGAAACCGGTTTCCACTCAACCAATTTTATTTTTTTTATGTTTTTTATTGCAAGCATAAATTGAGAAATAAAATTATTGATAAAAAAATTAGATACTAAAATATAAATATTACAAATAAAAAATATTATCGCATACTAGAAAGAAATTGTTAACATCATTATATAGATCTATTAAATTTAAAAGATAAAAAAAAAAAACACTTGAGATTATGATTGATTTTGTAATGTTTTAGGCCGACAATAGTACAATAGAACTGTTAAAACTTGATATAAGGAGACACTTAAGTGTCAAAAGTAACGAAAGGTAAACATAAGTGCCTTTTTTTTTTAAATTGAGACATATGAGTGTCAATTCTAGTGAAGGCTTCCATAAATTCTACATAGCATTTTTTTAATAATATAACTCACTTATATAGCTCATTGGAGAGTTGAGTTAGTAAAAAAGAGCCAAAACAACATTGTTTTGCCTCTTATTTGAATTCTATATAAATATTAATTAAATTAAATTTAAATCCTAAAAAAAAAAAAGTTGTAGAAGGCTTTGGGCGAGGGCTATGCAAGCTGTCGTCGATGCCTCCCTACCGTCGTCAGGAAGGGTCGGTGACAGTAGGGAGAGGGTTGGCTAGGGTCGCCAAGCCCTAGCCAAGGGCCAATGACCCTAGTCGACCAATGGTGAGAGCCTACAAGCCTTCACCCAAGTTTAGGGTGAGGGTCACGTCCCTCCTCTAGATCCGGCAAGGGCAACCCTCATACCAAATTTAAGTAAGGGTTGCTGGTCCTCGCCCAACTAAACTAAGGGTCACTAGCCCCTAGCCGGGGCCTAACGACCCCAGCTAACCCTCCCTCCACTATCACCAAGAATGGTCGGCGATGGTGGGAAGGCACGATGAGGGCTTGCACAGCCTTCGCCTAATGCCTTCTACAACTTCTTTTTCTTCGTTTTTTTTAATAAATAATTTAGTAGTAAATTTAATTTAATTTAATTTAAAATTCAAATCCAAGGCAAAACAAAGTCATTTTTGGCTTATATAGCCACATTAGCATACAAAATGACATCATTTTTTACGTATGTAGCCACATCATTATGCAAAATGACGTCGTTTTCGACTTATATAGCCACATCATTATGCAAAACGACATCATTTTGCGATTGTCTCACTAGAAAAACATAACATCAGTATTTTGGCTAGATTTTCTCTCTGTTGGCATTTAGCTAATTCATTTTGCTTTGATTTTGGTGCTTAAGGGTCCATTTGGTAATGCCTCTATTCCGAGGAATAATTTCTTTTTAGAAATAGTCTTTTTCTATTTTTATTCCTTTGACCAATTTCTGAGTAAACACATTTGATAATTACACAAAATTTCTATTCATGGAATAAAAAAAAGAATAATAATGTGTTTAGTATGATTCATAATTTTTTTTTGTAACATAGTATTTCTTTTAATTTTTTAATAATTTTTTAAGAACTATTTTTCTTTTTTCTTTTCTTCACCATTTGTTGCTAGTCATCGATCGCTGCCCATTGCCAGTGGATGGTCGGAGGCGGTGGTGGTTGGTCAACGGCGGTTGGTTAGCGATGAAGGCCGTTGGCCGTTGGCCAATGGCGACGGGCAGTGATCGACTAGCAGCGGTCGATTAGTGATGGCAAGTGGCGACAAGCAATAGTCGATCTACAACAATGGGCAATCGCAAGTGGCGACAAGCAATAGTCGATCTACAACAATGGGCAATCGCAAGTGGCAAGGAAAAAGAAGAAAAGAAAAAATAGACTTATTTCTAGAAATTATTCTTGCAAACAAGAAGCTATTTTTTTCTATTTTTTATTTCTATTCCCCGGCCACTTTTTTATTTGTAGAAATAAAAATATTAATTGATGTTACCAAATGAATTTTTATTCTTTTTCTATTCAGAGGGACTAAAGAGCATAAATAAAAAAAAAAAAAGGAATATAAACATTGCAAAACGGACCCTAAGTGTGCATTTCCCAACTTTTGACACTTGAATGTCCCCCATGCCAAGTTTTAATAATCCAGGTATTTGCCTCTCCTTTTAGGCCTAACACATCTTCATCTACTAGATTTGGATCAATGGGGTAAATTTTATTCTCTATTAATTCATTATTCTTATTTTGTTCTTTATGTGTAATTGATATCAGTAGTCTTAATTTTGGACCACCGGAGAGTCATTTTAAAGTAATTTGATTCTGGCAAAAGGACTAAGCCAATCATGATTTTGTTATTAATTGCAAAGTCAAAGTCTAAAGTGTTTTTTCATCTTTTAAATTTAATAGATTTATATAATGACATTAATGATTTCTTTTTAGTAGGTGGTTTTTTGGTCATATTTATGAAAATTGATTGTGTGAACCCCTTAAAATTTTATCTCTCAATTTAAGCTTGCAATAGAAAAACATAAATAAAAAAGAAAATGGGTGAGATGAAACTATATGAAAAGTCAACTGGTTTCATCACAAAATGAGCCATCATTAGTTGACCGTCACTCCGTCACCAGATGTAGGACGGAGTGACGGAGCGACGGTCAACTAAGCCGCACTCTTTTTTTTATGGACTGAAAATTCCAGAAAAGCTCATGGATAAATTATTGATCCAATTGGGCACGCAAGCAAGGCCACTTGACACGGTCTCTAGTATATACGTTCTTGCCTACTTCCTCATACACCAACCTACTTATCAATGACGCACGATGACCGTCATCGCAATAATTCGAACTTCTTTCGAGCTCTGACTTTCAAGAGCAACAAAGCCTGCGGTTGGAGGCGATCGTTCGACCAAATAAAGCTTGACCGATTCAAATTGAAAGTGACTGCTACTCTCAATAAATAACCGTGCACGCTCATCCTTCGTTGGCATAATTCGCAATTTGCATCTTCTCATGCACCACCCCTCCGTACAAATTCTAGCCATTTCCTCACGAACGAGCCCCAAAGCATAGTGCACAAACCAAGCATTAGTCCTCATGGAAAGCCAAGTGAGGTTTTCGAGTTGCCGAGGCGTGGCGTTTGAGATCAAGCCTCATGCAGATCCATTTGCCATCGCCACCCCTCGGATAGCTCCCGAGATGCCCAACCACGGAAGCAAAAGGTCTTGGCTTCCATGGGGCTCGTCTAGGATAGCTCCGTCGTCGCTGATCCAGCGATCGACGAGCAAAGCAAGTAGTCACTTTTGCGACCTTGACCTCCAAGACGACAACGACGAACAAAATGATGTCCTTTCGGAAACGCTCGAGGAAGGCACTTTCATCGAGCCTGAAAAACACGCGGAGAGAAAGCGAGCCGAAATGGCCTCAAAGATCGACCCGCCTCCCTCGAAGCCCGCCCGAGGCCATGAGTCGTCGAGGCTGTCGGTCATACTCCTCGACCAAGGGCTGTTCACGGTGTACAAGCGGCTATTCGTCGTTTGCTTGACCCTAAATGTTGTTTCCCTGGTCCTTGCAGCGACTGGACACTTCCCTTATGCGAGGAACCGAGCCGCCCTCTTCTCCATCGCCAACATCTTCGCGCTCACCCTGTGCCGGAGCGAGGCCGTCTTGCGCGTCGCCTTCTGGCTGGCTGTGAAGCTACTCGGCCACTGGTGGGTCCCGCTCTTCGCCAAGACCGCCGTGACCTCTCTCCTTCAGAGCCTCGGTGGGATCCACAGCGGGTGCGGCGTCTCGTCCCTTGTGTGGCTGGTCTACGCCCTAGTCCTAACCCTCAAGGACCGGGACAACACGTCACCCGAGATAATTGGGGTCGCGTCGGCGATCCTCGCTCTCATCGCCCTGTCTTCACTTGCGGCGTTCCCACTCGTGCGCCACCTGCACCACAACGTGTTCGAGCGGACACACCGCTTCGCGGGTTGGTCGGCCCTTGGCCTTCTCTGGGGGTTCGTCATCCTCACCATCGCCTACGACCCAAGGACGAAGAGTTACAAGAGGGACGAGTTGGGGTCGAGGTTGGTGAGGCAACAAGAGTTTTGGTTCACGGTGGGGATTACGGTTTTGATAATAATACCGTGGGTGACGGTGAGGAGAGTGCCCGTCAAGGTGTCTTCTCCTTCTGGCCATGCCTCCATAATCAAGTTCCAAGGGGGAGTCAAAGCAGGTATATATTGATTCGAATTTTATCCAACTGCAAACATTCTTGATGTTAGTTTTTTTTCCTTCTGAATGGACCCTAGGCTATTTAATCTTTGATTTTAGACGTCAAGGTTTCAAATTGTAAATTTTCGTTTCATAAGTCAATCGTACATATTTTTCAATAATAAATATCTTATCTAGAATGAGGATTTTTGGGGTAAGTTAATGTAAATGAAATGGCAGAGTTTCTTAACATAATACATTTTTTCTCCGTCTCTACATCAATAAGATTTTCAAAGAATCCATCTTCTCTTAATATTTTTCTAGCAAAATAGGATATTCACTGTTGGCCCACATAATGAAAATTTCATATGTAGTTTATTTACAAAGATCTCAACGCACTAATTGAAATATTGCTCCATTATAATATGCTCTAATCAAGTTTTTACAATATATGAAACTAATGTTTCATGCTGAATTCAAGTTGAGGTTGAAACTTCATATAATTGCCAAAACTTGGGCTTGCACCAATTCTAATATCTCCGGTAACTCAAATCTGTCTGTAGTTTTCTTAGATTGGGAATTCATATTTGGATTTCTTTTTTTGACCAAAAGTTTATATTTGGACTTTGAATGTGCGTACTTTTCCAACTACAGGCATCTTGGGTCGGATCAGCCCATCCCCGCTATCCGAGTGGCATGCCTTTGGCATCATCTCCGACGGCAAGGATGAACACATGATGCTTGCTGGAGCTGTTGGCGACTTCACGAAATCCCTCGTCGCCAACCCGCCAGCCCACCTCTGGGTCCGCCAGGTCCACTTTGCTGGCTTACCCTACCTTGTCAACATGTACGGCCGGGTCCTTCTGGTTGCCACCGGCTCCGGCATTTGTGTCTTCCTATCATTCCTACTCCAACCTTGCAAAGCAAGCGTTTGCGTGCTATGGGTGGCCAAGAACGTGGAGCAAAACTTTGGCAAGGAGATCAAGGAGATGGTTAGCCATCACCCGAGAGACAAGGTTATCGTGCATGACACAGCGGTGCTTGGGCGGCCAAATGTGGCGGAGATGAGTGTGGACGCGGCGAAGAAGTGGGGCGCTGAGGTGGTGATCGTCACGAGCAACCCTGAGGGAAGTAGGGACGTGGTGAACGCATGCAAGAACGAAGGGATCGCCGCTTTTGGTCCCATTTGGGATTCTTGAGTAGATTAATCATACATATCGTATGTCTAATTTGCGTCCTCCACATATTATCTAAGCTTGGATTGCATTGTAAACTAATGGTGGAATTGAAATGAAGCACCCACCTTGGTTTGGTGGTATGCTTTTCCTTGATAGATTCAAGGTTCTATAAATTAAGACTTGCTATGTATGTTTAAGAACTTACGTGAAATGCAAGTGATAATTGCATATCACATTTGCTCGTTACCGTTATCATTAGAGATATTATTAAGCGTTAACCTTTAATAATAGGGGTTTGATGAGTTACTTGTTTGCATTGTTTCTCTAAGGTAATGTTCTCAATTTCGCCAACGAGACATAACATAAATGATAGACACATTCATCTGCTGCTTAACCATTAAGTAATCCTATGGAGCTGAACTGTTTAACTATACAGTCATGATACTTAACCCTTAACTATGCTGGTAGATTCATTGCCTTGTATGCATTTTAGACAATAACGGCATACTAAAATTCATCGTTGTGATTTGCTGCTATTATGATTGCCTAATCGTCCACTGTCATAGATGCTTAATGCCTAAATGGGTTGGCCTGACGGCTGACAATTTCAATGAGAATACTAGGCACAATTAACTTTCATCATGTACAATACGGAAAAATATGAGAAAATATCGATTTGATATAGACAAATAGGGAGTAAATTTGAAAGCATCATGCTTCGTTACTCTGGAAATGTGCAAGTAACCCTTCAATTGACGCGACTATCCGAATGCATTTTTATGATCATTTGGCTCAAAAAAAAAAAAAACTCTCAATTTTATACTGTTACTTATCTAAACTATTCTAGACATCGCGAAATGTATTCATCAATTTATGGCTTTTGTATATTTATTGGTAAAAACCTGGGGAAGTTTAATTGCAATCAAATATGGGTTGACTTCGTCTTGCGGTAACTGCTGTCAGGCAGATGCCGTCTTCCTTTGGTTGCTGGAAAAAAGAAACCAGATTTTTTACTTTGCAAATAATTTGGATGGTTCTTAGTCTCCAAATGGAATAGAATATAATGGATTTAACGTGCGACTATCTGGGGAAAAATTGGGCTGTCCAGACAAATCTTTGGAGTAAATCGACTGCCAACTGCTCGTCATCATGATGGAAAGAGACATTGGGAATCAAATGATGTTTAAAGTACACCTTTTTTAAAATTGTTTGACTCCTAAGATTGGTACTAGCAAGGCCAAATGGAAATCTAATCGGTATCACGACGTCATCGAGCCATGTTTACCAGATCTAACATCTTGGAGAGACCATATCCGAAATTCTCTGAATAGAATATATATTAATTCTCTTTCTCCGAAAACATTTCGTAAAAATACGCTATAACCATTATTTCTATTTAGATATGTCATGAAGCCCTACCATATTTCTAATTTCCTTAGGTTCACAAACATTTATTAATATCATCATACTAAATTGTCGCACTCCAATTTTCAATTCAAACCCTAAGGATTGAAAGAAAAAGACAAAAAAAGAAACATAATAATTAAGGTCGGAGTGGAGGAGATATGAAGCCCCCGTAGATCAACCTTTTGGCGATGTGATGATAGGCAGACTCGGTCAGGTGAATCCCATCCCAATTGGCGAAAGCCGATGGATCTCTGCAAGCAGTCGAGCCGGTATGGCCGCACCTTGCTGAATTATTGAAGTTAAATGGACCGCCTCCTCCACAGCAAGCCCTTAGTGTCCCTCCATAAAAGCCTGTGCAGATGCACTCATTTATGCATGAACAAATTAATCGCATGGTCTTCAATAATTGTAAAGTGTATCTTCATTTATATCACGACAAGACTTTCGAACAAATTATGTAAGTCTATATGTGTTCATGTCAACGACATCAACCAAATCGTCATGATGTTATCATGTCATTTGGGGTATTTCATGAAATAAAAGAATTACTGGGTTTTTTCTTCCCCCAAAATGTACGGGAGTTTCAAATTAACTTTTTTTTTTTTATCTATTTTAGATTTGGCTTTTAATTTAGGACCCAAAAGACACGGTACTCAGTTAAGGAGTTCCCATGTACTCAAATACAGCTAATGAGGCATGTTCCGATAATTATTTTTTATGCATAATACGAGGAAAAATAGTGGATTTTTTTTTTTTTTTTGGTAAATATATATATAAACTCTTGCGACACTCTTTAACAAATCAACATAAAAATGGAGCGAGAAAGCAAGTTGGTAGGTAAGCTGCCACCCACTTCTTAGCATATTAACAATGTAATTCTGGCACTTCATTAATATACATTGCCAAATGCCTATATGTGAAGAGATCTAACACCTAACTCTACATGAGAGATATTGATTAAGGACAAGAAACTTCCCAAGGCAACAAGTTGGATGAAGGAATAAAATTCAACCGGTTTTGGAGCATCTTAACAAGCAAAAGGAGCAGTAATTGCCAGTCATCAAATGCCTGACCAAAATAATTGCTGATATCATGTCGAACTATGACAACCACATTCGATCGACATTTTCATGTCTGGGGTGAGACTTGTGGAGAAAAACCAACCTAAGAAAGGAAAGACTTTACGTTTTATTTGATGGAATTGAATTGCAATTTGGGAAATGAGGGTCATTATACTCATACTACTTGAGATCTCTATGTATCACTCTCATCAATATTCTCTTTTTCCCTTTCACTTCCTTTTTTGCCAAACATTGGTTCCGATGTCGTACGTTATTATTCATATTTTCTTACGAGGAAAAGAAAAACGCCGGAACAACATTCAAGCTCAAAGTTTCACCTAAAATTCCATGAAGAGTCCAGTCCATATTCGTTATAGCATAAATTATAAACATATATTACTAAGCCATGTGCAAAGTAGTAATTTTAATTGGCTGAAAGCACAATCTTGGAAGAATTTTAGTTAATTTTCCAAAAAAATAAAATATCACCTTTATTCATTTATTAAAGAATTCCTAATTTTTTAGCACTTGTTTGCCGTTTGTCTTCGTCAAAGTGAAAGACGAGAGTGACTTTTTCCTTATAAAGTTACGTATTTTGCTTAAAGTTCATATAAGTAAAGGTACGGAAAGAACTAAGCCGATTTGGGGTGAGCCAGTTCTGGCTTAGCACAAATTTCCTTTGCTTCTACTTTTAAAGAATTAAAATTGATTAGTTGTTATATATCCGACCTCAAAAATATTTTTTTTGTGAGAATTCAACCACTTTTGAACTCAACCCATGTTGATACATTAATTCTCGGTCATTTATTTATGATATTATTTAAAGTCCTAAGAGCATAAATAATGTATTCTACATTATTTATATGTTCATATCATTATATCTTTTTTATTTTTTATTTTTAAAAATTAGTCTGCATTGGTTTGAGCAATTTCGGGTCTAAACATTAAATCCAAAGGCCCGAACAAACCCAAAGGAAAAAAAAAAAAAAAAAACATAGGGCAAGCCTGAAAAGTCTGGCCAATCTGGTTTGGCCTTTCGGACACTTGATTTCCCTAGATTGTAAGATACTGATATTTAACAGGAAAAAAAAAAAGACAAAAAAAATCTCAAATTATGCCCATTGTAACACATTGACCATGAACTGTTTTTGACATAGAAACCATCAAACTATGCTCATTGTGACACTTTTACCCTAAACTTTTTTTTGTGACATAAAAATCCCTAAACTTAAATCTACATAACACACTTATCTTTCATTAAGGTTTTGTCAAATGATTTTTCAGTAGAACAACGTTGTTTTTATTTATGTTAATGCCGCTTACTTTTGAGAGTCGATATAGGTAGAATTTTAATCATGCTCATTGACAAAACATTGACAATTGATAAATGTGTCACATAGGTACACGATTGGGATTTTTGGTGTCACAAAAAAAATTTTGTAGGATAAATATGTCACTATAGGCATAGTTTGGAGTTTTCAGTGGCTTTGCCTATTCAATATTAGGAGACAGTCTAGTGGATATCATGTTATATCACCTGGACCTGCACTCCATCACTAAATCATGTTTTAAGGTTTGGCTTCATTATACAGGTCCATCATACTTGTCATTCCAATCTTAATTGTTCTTTGTGATTAAGCACAATGTTAACTCTAGAGGTAAAGGGAGAAAATTGAGGGGTAAAAGAAGAAAAAAAAATTGGCTTTCATTTGATGTATAGGCAACGTAAAAGTCATCTATAATTATATAACTCGCTTGTAGAGAAGTTAAATATCTACATTAAAGAATGATGATGAATATGATATGTGGAAAGTAAAGGTCATACATGTATGGTTCATTACAAGTTATTAGTTCAAGCAAAAGATATGCGTTGACGATGAAATCTGAAAGGGAACAAGCTAGGTGAAAAGAAGGCGTACCGTAGTGTTTGGGAGTGTGATAGATAGGCAAGGCGGCACCATAATAATCAGCATACATGATTCTTGCATGAGGGTATTGTTCTCTCAGATTTTGCAATTCTTGCTTGAGATAGTTATTGTGATACTTGGCGAAAACATTATAAGCCTTGAGGCATCCGGTTCCCGGATCGTAGGCTGATTTGTCAGGGCTGTGAAATAAAGTCAAATAAACTGCGGAGCAGCCTACCGGCAAGTTTCCCGGCACCACCAGATTCACAGCCCCTTCTTCTATCAGCATCTGTCATTGCGAGAATCCAACCTTAAACTCATACTGAGAAGAAATTTTCAAACCACATGCTCATTGATGATACGTGATGATTCAGAGTGATCCTAAAATTAGTGCCGTTGCTCCATTGATGAACATAATTCAGATTGCTTTCGTGTTAGATACATGTGAAAAAAATCAAGTAAGTTTGTGGGACTTACACCGACGGCACGAGTGATTGCTCCAACCACTAGCGGTACCAAAGCATGGAGCTGTTTAATGCTTGCACCGACAAAGGAGGGATAGTTGTAGTCATTTCCACCTATCTCCCCCACCAGAAACAGGGACCTGTTGAAGTACTCATCACATTCTGCATCCCAAAAATAGATTTACCATCAAAGATTTATCAAGGAGGCGAGATAAAGGAACATATTTACGTGCAATTTGATAAATTATGGCACTTCTTTCCAAAAGTCGCAGAAGGGGGCGATGGCCAGCACCAGCTCGTCCTTCGGTCCATCATTGATTCATATCTCTATCACTAACCTACAAAACGAACCCTACACACGTCCACTTTTTACTTTTCATAGCTATTTCCCCAAAAATGTGTCAGACGATACATAATGCATGCATTAAATTACGTTTCTTTTTTTATAAAGACAGCATTGGTCCGTGATATGTTGGATCCCATAACCTTTTCTATCCGATTTGGTCCCCTAATGATAGTCCTTCTGATCGTTCGGTTCTTGATATCAAAATATATGTAGAATTGCTGGAGTGGACCGCCAGCCAGGCATTTACTGGACTAAAAGTGATAATGTAGAACAAAATGAATAAATAAATAAATAAATAAATATATATATATATATATATATATAGAAAGAAATTTAAGATCGATCATATGAATTGCTGGAGTGGACCGCCACCCAGGCATTTACTGGACTAAGATAGAATTTTACGTTGTTTGGTGGTGCAGAGAGACGACTTCAAATTCTTGAACCAGCGAAGCTGAACACTCAACGAGTCATTGGTCCACATCAGTGGCCCAATCTTCTTAGCATAGAAGAATGATGAGTCGAGTGCTGTGGCACCAGCAACTGCGAAGTTCACTCCCGTACGGACGTGTGGGCCTTTGGCTACTGCGAGGTATGGTGGAAGATGAGGCAGTCCAAATGCTTCAGCTGCATTCTCGTATTTTCACATTCATCATGAGAAGAAAAATACTTCATTAGTAGCACAGAAAATGAAAATTCCTGCCAGAAAACCTGGAGTTGGACGGTATTCGTTTATCGCATCAATAGTAGGAATGATAGCTATACAAAGCTGTCGAAAAAAGCGATTACATAAGCCGGATGATCTTTGGACATAATGCTGAAACTATTTTCATATGAGATAGCAGTGGAGTAACGTGCTGTTGAATTATCAGGTCAATCGTTTTTCCTTAGAAACCTGAGCTACTAAGAAATGGAACAAAAATGCATTTATAGCAGAGGACATAATATGAGTGAAATGCATTTACAGCAAAGAACATAATATCAGTGATCGAAGATATACAGAAGTAATTAAAGAGAGCACGGAATACCTATGAAATCGACAATGAGGCGTCCATCCGAACATCGACCGGTCGCGTGGCGGAAAAAAGTCTCGCCATAAGGGAGCTTCCCGATGACCGGAAATGCGAGTGCCCCAGAACGGAGGAAGTTTCCGGTGTCACTTAGAGAGTCGCCGAAGTTGAAGATTGCCTCGTAGCGACCGGGGCTTGACAAAATGGGATCCGAAGAGAGGCAGAAGAGCAAGAAGAAGACTAGTATCTTCATGGCTTTCATGTCGAGCAATTCTAGAGAATTCTGCTTAGGGTCGACCTTGAGCCCTTTTGTCATCTCATGGAGCAACCTCACGAACCCAATTTAGGGATTGGAGTTTGGGCAGGTGAAGCATCAATTGCTCATCTTGCGGTTTCAACAAGAAATGGCGCCTTTCATTAAATGGTGCGGGGAGACACCTAGGGTCTCTTATTATTACACAGATGACGAGGACAAATTTTCAGTACTCATCCATTATATTTACGTCAGCTGCGGTCGTCCCCCAAGAGTCATGAATTGTCTTTATTATTTTCGTCGTCATTACAACAACTTTCAGCGTGTTTGGTAATTAACTTGAATGAACAAGAACGACGTACCCAAAAGCGCCTCCGTCTATATCAGCCTCTTAATTTTTGCCTCGGAAGTCCATGTGTGTTTTTCCGGTTGTGCAGAAGTATGGCCATGCACACCGAGTGCGATGCTCATGTGAATCCGGCGACATCCGGTTGAACGGTGGCCAACATTACCACCGCAGGTATATGAATTGAAACACCGAGTTGTATATGTAGACTAAAATTGGATGATTTGGGGATAATTGCATCTTATGAACATTTTCCGATTTTGCAACGACTTTCCTTGACTTTGTTCTTTGGGTCCAATCGAGTCCACCAATTGAATTTGTGCACTTTGATCCTCTAGTTTTATGTGGCGCAATCAAAACCTTAACTTTCTTGATTCATGCACTCATGTGCTTTTTTTGGCCGTTGTAACTAATATTGTCAAATCATGATTTATGTTCTTCTTGTTTTTTCTGTGTTAATATATCATTTTCTTTTCTTTTCTTGGTCTCATACATAATGCTGTGTCATTAGAGTGGTTGACCGAAGGATATAATTGAACTAGTTGAGAAAGTTAGGTGTGGCACAGAATAATATTAGAGGATTAAATGGTAGAAGTATAAAAAGTTAGAGGTCATGATTGAATAAAATGAAAGTCAAGAGATCAATCGCACATCCATCAAAACTCAATAGATTATATTTGTACTTAACCTATAACAATAATAGGGAAAATTATTAGAAAAGTTTTAATCTTATTGTATTTGTATCAATTTAGTACTAAATGTTTTAATGGTGTCAATTTAATTCTAAATCTTTTGATTTGACGTCAATTCAGTCCTAAACCTTTTAATGGTGCCAATTTAGTTCTAGACCTTTTGAATTGGTGTTAATTCAATCTTAAACATTTTGATTTGATTTCAATTCAGTCTTTTTGATCAGTTTTGGCTAGATTTTGCTGACATGGACACCGGTTTACTTACATGATACCACTAGCACTAATGTGAATAATTTTTAATAATATTTAATAATGTTTAGATTTTTTATTAATTTTCAATTTGTTTCTATTTTTTTTCTTTTTTTCTCTCTCATTCAATTCTACTTCCGCTAGTCGATGGCCAGCTGGTAGGTGATGGCTAACCCTTGCCTAGTCCAAGGCAACCTCATTAGGCATTGCCTGGGCAAATGTGACCCCCACGAGGTTGCCCTAGCCTAGGTGAGGGCCTGCCTCACTAGATTTGGCTTGTGCAAAGCCGACCCTAGCCTAGGTGAGGGCAGCTTGCTCACTGGGCATTACCTTCGCATGGGCGACACCTAGCAAGGCTGCCCTGGCCTAGGCGAGGGCCAACCTCATCGACATTTGACAAGGGAAGCCTTTGTTGAGGTCGCCCTCACCCAAGTGAGGGTCTGCCTCACCCAAGCCAAATCGGGTGAGGCTGGCCATCACCTGTCGACCAGCCACCACCTAAAGGAAGAAGAAGGGAGGAGAGAGAGAGAGAAAAAGAAAGAAAAAAGAAGAAGAAAAAAATCAAAATAAAAAATTGAAAATTACTAAAATATTATTAAAAATTGTCAATGTCTATACCAATGGTGCCATACAAGTCGGTGAAGTCCACATCAGCAAAATCTGGCCAAAATTAGTTGGAATGACTTAATTGACATAAAGTTAAAAGGTTTAGGATTAAATTGATACAATTAAGTATTTTGAACTAAATTGGCACCAAGTCAAAAAGTTTAGGGCTAAACTAATATCGTTAAGGGTTTAGGACTTGTCACAACCTAACATCGATTGAACTACCTAGAGTTTGACTAATGGATTACTAAGCCTAAACTTAGCTCTTCCAAGCTCATACCAATTCGTAAGTTAAGTTCAAGTTATTTAATGTGCAAATGAATTTTAGCTAGGAATTGCCACTAATCTATTTCTTGGTGAGTTAATTAGAAATCCCAGTAAAGTAACATGAGAATTACTTTAATGCACTTTTGGTACTTTTTCTCTTTTATTTAAAAAAAAAAATTTGTTTTGCAAGCAAGTTGCATTGATTTTAATTTACACCCTAATATGTGAGGTGATCAGACGGGTGCACAACCATTATTTAGCAATCAATAATCAAAGCATTAAATGAATTGCGAAGAAATGAGAGAATTACTCATCTTGAAGCAATGAAAAGATCTATAGTGTTAGTTAGAAAACCACATTAATAACCTAGATATGATATCTAATTAGCACGCAGTTTCACTCAAAAGTTTTTTTATTTTATTTTATAGGTTTTCTCTTATTTAAGTGAAACTTAGTCTACATGGAATGCAATGCAATGACACACCAAAATGTCTAACTAAAATGAAATGTAACATGCAAACTATTATGCAAACTATATGACACGTATTAGTTATTTAACATAATCTAATGACATGAAAATATTAAATACAACTATCCTAATAACGCACTTAAATAATCCTAAACATGCAATGACTAGATGACGTGGAAGGGATGGCCTAATTCTAAGTGGCACAAGCATGATATTTTTTATGTTTTCTTTTTCTTTCTTTTTTATAAAATTCGAAATTAAAAAATACCCAATAATTGAACATGCAATTTGAATTAATGAAAGAAAAATTAACATCCTAAATTAATATTTTTGGTGTTTTTTATTTCAAAAATTTGGAATAAATAAATTGCCTAATCTAAATATGTAAACCATCCTAAAACAAGCGGTATTCTAACGATCCAAATGAAAAAATATTTCTTTTTTTAGTTTTCTTTTATGGGAGCAAAATTAATTCAAACAAAGGCATCAAGAACTATAGGGCAACAAATCAACAATATATCATCTATGTCTGTTTAATTTTAAAAATAAATTAACGAATTATATCTCGGCTTATTTGGAAATCAAATTAGATAAGATTTTCACTGAATTCGAATATTGGCTTCCAAATTCAGATCTTCGAACAGCTACTCGCAAGTCGACGTGGCGGTGCTTGGTGAGGCTCACGGTGAGGTGGCTCGATGGTGCTCATCTGGCTAAAGAATATACAGCCATGAATTGAAGATGCCAAACAATTAAACTAAACTTGCAACAATGGGAGTGTGGGTAGTTGATCAAAAGAAATCTGCAAGGTGACAAAATTGGGCACCACAAACTGTTGACAGTGCGACCGTGACCGATATAGTCGCTGTGGAGGAGCTCTGGTGTGGTTCGGATCCGAGAGAGAGAGAGAAGAAGCGGTAGTCTTCTTTCTGCTCGCCTTTGTTAACTTCCATAGTCAACACTTGGGGTGTGGTGGCCGCTCAAACGGATGGCAGCTGGGAGGAGGCGTGGCCGCTTGCTGAGCTCCTTGGCTGCCACTTGAAGCCTTCATGCAAGGGACGTGGCTCCTTGGCGTGACTTCTCTGGACGTTGCGTCTTGTTAGTTGACTTCCCTAGTCAACTAAATTTCTTTCTCCCTTCCGTGGCCGCAAGACAAGAAGACAGCCCAAGGGACCCGTTTGGGCGTGAGACATCTTGCATGTCTCATGCAAAGGACGTGCCCCCTTGCATGCAAAGGCCTTCAATTGCTGGCCACCGAAGGAGAGAAGAGACGTGGCTTCCGTTAGTTGACCACATGAGTCAACTAAATGAAAACTTGGTGGCAGCTTGGACGGAGACAGCTCAAGGAGTCCGCCCATGCGTGAAACATCTTGCGTCTCCATGCACGTACGTGGTTGCTGCATGGTCCAGGTCTTCAATTTGGGAATTCGGCTGGCTGAGGAAGGGGAAGAGGGCGTGGCTGCATTCTTGGTCAATCATTCCTTTTGGTTGACTCCCAATTGGACGTGTGCATGGGCTGCTGCATGGCCAACAGAAAGAAATAAAGCATGGCTGAAGATGTGGCCGCTTGCATGGCTACCCAAGGAGAGAAACGGCTGTGGCAGGGCGCACGTAATCCAAGTCTTCAGCTCGGTTGATTGGCGGGGCAGCTCGGGGTTAACGTTTTCCTTCGTAGTTTACCGCATTGGACATGTGCATGGAGACGTCGGATGCTTGCATGAAAAGCTCACTTAGTAAAGTACAAATGCCGGGGATGTTGGTCTCGCGAGTGGTGTTGCGTGAGGAACTTTTAGATGAGGTGCTATCGCGAGAACGTGATGTCTCAGCACGGTGAGGGTGGTGATGAAACACAGGGGCGTAAGTGGTGCCAACAACGTAGTCCAATGACAAACTTGTCAACCCAACATGGACCGTTACGTACTCAAGGTCCTACGAAATCCGGATATCACAGTTGAACAGATCAATCTAACTATGACTTGTTTTCTTGCGTATTATGCATCGATAATCAAACGCAAAATTATTCTTTTTCTGGCTATGGTCCAAACTGGTTTTGGTTATTGGCTCCCACTGGGACATTAATTATATCCCTCGGCCTCATTTTTATCGTAATTTGGGTGGCACCACAAAATTCCAAAACCCCCGTTCGAGGAAGTTTCCAAAAATTAGCTGAGGTTTGAATCCCACGGGCTTTACATATTCACTTATATAAAGGCAAAAAAACAGCACAAGCGTCAAAATTTGGCACAATGAAACATTTAAATACCAAAAATTAGAAAAATACCACTTTTTTTTTGTCGGTCCTATTATATTCCTATTCTACACTTACTCTCAGACTTTTTGCCCTGCCTCTTGCAGAGCGTAGGAGTCGAAACCCACTCTTGAAACTTACGCGTCCTCACCCCATCCCTCCCTAAGAAGGTGGGGATTTGAACCCCTCACCTCTCCCTTCCATATTGGAAGGGTGGCCACTGAGGCGAATTCCAGTGATTAGAAAAATGCCATTTGAGTGCCATTTTTTTTTTAAATGAGACATTAAAATGTCACATTTGGCAAACTCCGCCAAAAATCCTACATGACAATTTTTTATTAATTTTGCTCATTTACATGACTCGCCAAAAGGCTAATTCAGCAAAGAAACACAAAAAATGACATCATTTTAGCGCAATTCGAATTTTAATATATAAATTAATTAATTTAAATTTAAAACCAAATTTTAAAAAAAAAAAAAAAAGAAAAAAAGGAAGAAGATAAATAGTAATCGCAGCCGAGGGGCTAGCCCTCGCCGCTGCCCCACCACTGCCGCCCCGCCGTCATTTGAAAGGTGGAGGGAGAGTCAGCCGGGGTCACCGAGCCCTAACCAAGGGCCGACTAGCGGCAAGGGCCTGTGAGCCCTCGCCTAGATCTGGGGGCAAGGGTCGCCGCTCTCCCCCAAATTTAATGAGAGTCGTCGATCCTCACCGAACAGGGCCAAGAGCCATCATTGGCTGGGACGACCCCTCAGCAGGCGACGGCCCTTAGTTCTACTAGGCAAGGGGTGGTGACCCTCGCTGAATCTGGGGTAAGGTCGCAACCCTTGCCCTAGATCTAGGTGAGAGCTCACGGGCCCTCGTCGCTAGCCGGCTAGGGTCGCCGACCCTTAGCTAGGGCTTAACAACCCCGGCCGACCCTCCCTTGACCTTCCCGACAACAATGGTGAAGGCTCAATCCTCAACTGTCGATTGCTATTCATCTTCCTCCTTCCTTTTTTTTTTTTTCTTTTAAGAAAATTTGGTTTTAAATTTAATTTAACTAGTTTTTATATTAATTATTTACCCACATCAACATCAAAATGACGTCATTTAACACTATTCTAACGACGTTAACGTGCAAAATGACGTCGTTTTACACTTGGCTCAACAAAAAATTGTCATGTTGGCATTTTGATCGGATTTTCTCACCGTTGGCACTTAACTGATCCATTTTGCTCTGATTTTGGCATTTAAGTGTTACTTTCCTAACTTTTGACACTTAAGTGTCTCCCATGCTAAGTTTTGGCGCTCCAAATGTCCCTTGTAATGAGTTAACTACCAAATCGAAAAACCTACCATCGTTCATAATCTATTCCACCAAATCGAAACACGATGGCAATCTTTACCAAATTCTGCAATTATGTGCGAGATTGCCTTTGATTCGATCATATTCATTGAGACACGACATATATAATGGTGGCCATTAATTGAACTCAAGTAAGGATACTCCTTGGTTAATTGCACAGCTAGGAAAAGACAAATTATCCTAAGGATCGCAAGAAAAAGAAGAAAAAAGGAACCCAAGCCCAAGTCCAAGCCCATAAATATAATCAATTGGATTAGTACTCTAATCCAAAACGAGTTAAGAGATAGATGTATAAAGTGAGTATTCAATGCCTAATCAACTCTCCCATGGACGTCTCTTATCCCTAACGCAAATATGTGCACCTAAACAAATTAGTATCATCAGAAATATATATGGTCAATTAAATACTTTGAAAACATTTTGATTAATATATGCTATCCAAAATTGTTCATATTAATATGTCAACCCTTCAAAAACATAAATTCAATAAGTAAATTCATCTCTTGATTTGAGAGGATCGGATCATAAAATCAGTTGAGAAAAATTGGATAGTTAATTAGTTGTGTGGCTCGCAATATCAACAATAATTTGCAAGATTTTGATTTCATCGGTATTCATGACTCATCACATGAATGATAATCCAACCAGAAAAGTTTACAGGATGGAAATCTGAAACAAGAACACATGGGTAGAACAACAAAATGTCAATCCACCGAACACAGTGACTCTTTATGACTCGGTGACCATGAGCATACATTCATCTTTGACATTAGAATCGAAGTTTTATGCATCATCCCCTTCGAACTTCTAGGCAACGAGACGTGGAGAAGTGAAGGGACTGTCGAGTAAGCCCTTGGCCATGTGCCGATACGCCGCCTCGGTCAAGTGAACTCCGTCCCAAAGTATGGAGGCTGATGGATCTTTACACACGCTTGACGTGGAACCACACATCATCCTGACGTTGAAATTAAATGGTCCACCAGCTCCACAGCAAGCTACATGTGTTGATTTAGAGAAACCTGAAAACGAGAGGACATCGATCTCACCGCTCATCCTCATAAGTTCATAAAGGCGCCGCAAGTAAGATAAATTTTCTATCTATATACGTAGTTGAAGGTTCTACATGCCTATTCACCGTTGATTGTGAAGGTAAGAAGAAAGTAAACTCACCATATTGTGTTGGTGATTCAAAGAGACGCATGGTATCTCCATAATAATCCGCATAGATAATCTTTGCATGGCTATATTTTTGTCTCAAAACCTGCAACTCTCGTTGGAGATAATCATTGTGATACTTGGCGAATTCATTATAACGATTGAGACAACCAGTTGTCGCATTAGCGTCGTTCTTGAGAAAGGGCGGAGCTGTCGTTATGTACGATGTCAAGCAACCAATTGGCAGATTCCCTGGCACTATTAACTCCACCGCCCCTTGTTCGATGAGCATCTAAAACAATCACATGCCATGAAAAACTTACTGGAGTGCTAAAAAAAGGTTAATCACGCAAGATCTTATTGGACAAATAGTATTGTGCTTTGTTCCTTGCAAGAAAAAGAAAAGGGCCATACGCTGGTGGCCTTGGCGATGGCTCCAACAACATTTGGCACAATGGGACGGAGCTGCTCAAAGGTTGCACCCAGGGCGAAAGCAAGATTGTAGTCGTTCCCACCAATTTCCCCCACTAGAAATAAAGACTTCTTGAAATATGTCTTGCAATCTACAAAAGAAAAGAACGAAAATAAAAATCAAATCATCAAATGACTCAAATAATCAATTTAAAAATCCTAATAATGATATATTCCAATATTGAAGTCACTTAACGAAAAATTTCTTTTATTTTCCTTTGATATTGCAAGAGCACGAAAATAGAAACCCATCTATCTAGAGACCTATGAAATGCTCTTCAATCCCCATAAATTAATAGACCATGCCTAAGCAAGTGTCCTCAGTTTCTAAGTTGTAAGTCTAAACATCCCAATCTATTGCACCAAACTTGTAGTTAGGGGTGTCAACGGTTAAGTTCGGTTCGGTTTTTCAAAAAAACCGAACCGAACCGAACCGAACCGTTTGAAAAATCTTTCGAACCGAATACAAACCGAACCGAAATTTCGGTTCAGTTCAGTTTTTCAGTTTTTGGTTTTCAGCTTTTGGTTTTTTCTGTTTTTCTTTTCGGTTATTTTCTTTATTTTTTGGCTGGATGAAGCTCATGTACCTCCCTCCCAGTGCTCCCTCCCATGGCCGTATCAAACAGAGAATAAAACCGGTGATCTCCTACGTGAAGCAGTTCACCGGCTTCCATGAGTTCGCCCAGTTCACCAAGGACGACGTCGGGACCGGGGACAGTGGGCTCAACTCGATCGCGTTGGCGAACAACGACAAGACGGTTTTCCTACCTATGAACGAGCCGGTGTTCGGGACCAAGAGGAAGAGCCAAATCCAGACCTACCTCGAGCACAACGAGGGCACCGGGCTGCAGCACCTGGCGCTGACGAGCGAGGACATCTTCCGGACGCTGAGGGAGATGAGGAAGCGGAGCAACGTGGGCAGGTTCGAGTTCATGCCGTCGCCGCCCCCCACGTACTACCGAAACCTGAAGGCCCGGGCCGGGGACATGCTGACGGACGAGTAGATCAAGGAGTGCGAGGAGCTGGGGATTCTGGTGGACAAGGACGATCAGGGGACGCTGCTCCAGATCTTCACCATGCCCGTGGGTGACAGGTATGTGATCTCGATTTCAGGCGGGCTCTCTCCTTTGAGTCTTCACCGAAGTCAATTCCTTTAGCTATGGGCATGTGAACCTTTGAATTGAGGATGGATCGTGGATTGGATATGGTTTGAGGGTACAAAACATGGGTTTGTCGATCATTGACGAGACAATAGACTACATTCTATCTTTCGAAAACAGCATGTATGCACTTGATAGAACAGACCCTCGATTACATCAGTTCCCCCACGGTTGAAGCGTGACAGGGCAAAACAGAGCACCAAACGGAGAAAAAAACCAAACTTCTATCGGTTTGTGGTTCGGTTCGGTTAACCGATAAAAACCGAACCAATAAAAAAATATTGATTTTTAATGAGAACTGAACCGAACCGAAAAAAATCGAATTTTTCGGTTCGATTTGGTTCGGTTTTCGGCTTGGTTCTCTACACCCCTACCTGTAATGGTCATCCTACGAAATATTTATGAGCTACAAAGACGTGATATCTACCAAATCACCTCAATAAATAACCATATCTTCAGTGAATATGATCGATCACACAAAAGAGTAATTGCTATACATGTTGGTCCTCAATCAGAGCCTACAAAAATAGGGTTTATATTATTTACCTTGCTGGGTTGTGCAAAGAGAAGATTTAAGTTTCTTGAACCAGTCGAGCTGAACATTTAAGGAATGATTTGTCATTGTCATCACTGGAATGCCTCGAGCTGCAAAGAATGTCGGATCAAGCGCTGTGGCACCAGCAACTGCAAAGTTAACTCCGCTACGAGCATCAACTGAGCCGTTGACTACCTCAAGATATGGCTTCAGATAGGGTAACCCAACTGTTTCCGCTGCATTTTCATATACGTAACGCATATACACCAATTAAACATCTAAAATTAACACCCGCAATGATGATAAAGACTGCTAAAGATTGTCATTAACTCTGCTTTAAACGAAAAGTTCTTTTTCCTGTCGTTTCGAAAGAAATATATGTACCGTCGTCAGTGAAATATCAACACCAAACGTAAAAAAATAGCCCCGTCTTTGAACTTGGATATATACTGCTGTTGATCCAAATATTCTCAGCAAAAGCGTGGCCTTCTGATTTAAATGCCTGTTCTCTTCCCTAACACAAGCATGCATTTACAAAAAGCAAAGAAGAGTCAGGAGAACATACCAATGAAATCAATTATAAGACGTCCATCTGAATAACGACCGGTCGGATGCCCAAAGAAGGTCTTGCCATAAGGAGACGTCGGCAGTATTGCATGATCCCCCGCAGATCGGAGGTAGTTCCCAGTGTCGCTTAGAGAGTCGCCAAAGTTGAAAATCGACTCATACTTATGCAGGATCGTCGAGTTGGCCTTCAAAGCAAGGCAACATTGCAGAAGGATCAAGATTATTGCAATATATTTCATGGCAACTCTTGAGTATTTTTTAGAGATGAAGTCTTGAAGATGCTAAGAGAGTTGGGCAACGATTTTATATCCTCTCTTTGCTAATTTTCAGTTGGTGAAATTTGGGGTCTTCAAGGTGAGCTTAAATAGCTGAAATTGGTTCAATCGGTTCATTAAGCCCTTTGCTTATAATAGAAAGGGTGAGATGGAAGGGCAACCGACAGCAAGGGGACATGAGAACGTCGTTTTGTCGTCATCGAGTCGTTTTGCCGTTACCTTTTACTCGTCATTCCTATTGAGGCGACTAAGGTTGTTGATTCTAGAACTTCTTTTCGGTCCCCGTTCGACTGGTGGGACGGCGTACGGAGCGACGTGGAAGATAGATGTAGCTATTTTTATGGTCGTGGAGAACGTCTTTTTCCTCGTAAAACCTCCAATAACTTTCCAGAAACTTGTCGAAACCTACGAAAGCATCTTGCTCTGCCACAGGGGACCGTTAGAAGGTGTCGCGGCTTGCGGGCTTCAAGGAACGTCCAAGACTTCTCTCCTATTTAGTCAAGATTTATGAGAAAAGTCGATGATAATTTTCCTTTTCACAAATTTAACTTTGTAAAAGATTGGCAAAATGATTAATCATCTTCGAAATTTAATCAACAATTCTAATGACATTGACAATTCTACTTTTGTTTGCCTCTATGCGTTATTTAATTTGCTCTGAATTATTTATTATCGCAAATTATTTTTTCAGCTGCAAGATTCCAATACCCCATTATGAGAAATCTTCCAAAGATGAGCCCAACTTGGAACCCATTAGCTTTATATTATGCAGTCGAATCTATATATACACAATAGGTTAAATCAGAATCAAGAGTCGATTTTGTATATCCAGTAAACCTCCACCCATATTGCTACGTCGGAAAACCTGCCTTCATTCATAGTCTCTTCCACCAAATCGTGAGGTAATGATATTTTTTCCTAAAAATCTGCAATTATGCGTGAAATTTTCTATAATTCGATCACATTCATAAATTGGTGGCCACTAATTGACCACAAGTGGTGATTCTGCTTGTTAGAAAAATTTGTGAAAAGACTCCTAAACTTATTACAATTTTGTCAATATAATTATATATATTTTTTTAACTTTACCAATTGAGTACTAAAAATGTTCATGTTTTGTCAATTAAGTCTTTTCAATCAATTTGACCAAAAGTTGTTGACATAAACATCAACATTCTTACATGACACAATCGGCACCAACATGGCAAGAGTAATAAAAACGCGTCTCTCTCTTTCTCTCTCTAAATGCTTCATTTGCAAAAGTGAGGACTTCTCTCAGAATGTTTCTCTAATTGCTCTTATTAAACAACAATGTCTTTCTCCCTATATGCTTTCTCTCCGAAACTCATAGACTCCTCAAAAATACAAGAAAATATCGGTAATAAGCCCTCGGGTGTGGAGGAAGGAGGAGTGGGGTTCTTGATTTGGAGACATTCTTGTTCTCCTTCTCGTTGTCGCTCTTGATCTTGATCTGGGTCTTTCTCTGACCTCGCTCTCGCTTTCTCCTTCGTCACGGTGCCTCTGGAGAGAGTTTTCATGGCGGCTTGGAGATTTGGACAGATTGATGGCTTCACCGAGAAGGAGAGAGCGTCCGAGCGTCAAAGGAGAGAACTATTGCCACCCAATCTACTCCTTTTTGCAAATTTGATAAGGTAATTTGCCCCAATTTGTCTAAATTTGATTAGGTTCCCCAATTAGATCTTTAAATGACGTTGTTTTCCTTTTCACTTGCTGACTTCATCTTGCTGGTGAGCCACGTTGAATGCTATATAATAAATTTAAATCACATTGGATTTTCCATATAGACAAATCGCTGATGACATTCAAGTGAATGAAAGGAAAAAAAAAGTTACCATCTTTGAGTAAATGACGTAAGAAAGTTATAACACTATTAATATTCTTATACTTAGGCATGGTCAGGCTAGGTTCCTACCATAAATTATTAGGTATTCATATGTAGAACAATGCTCCAAGAAGCATACATCTACAAGTCTCAAATAAGTAGGACACGAATTAATATGCTTATTTCATGTAATATAAATGGTTAATACCACAAATAATTCCATATTGGTACATTCGTGATAAATTTAAGTTAAATTATTTTTTGACCACCAAAAATTCTAAAACGGTACATCAATGACAAATTTACCTAAGATTAATTTTTTGACTATAAAAAATTCTAAATTAATATATTTGTGATAAATTTGCATTATATTAATTTCTGTTAGATTGGATTAATTCCACAAAAAATCACAATCCAATACACATGTGACAAATAGATGATAAAACACAAAACTAGTATATCTTCAAATATCACATGTTATCCAACTCAGCAATTTAATGATAAAATCTGACATAAATTAATTGATGATAAATTTGTCACAGACGTATCAATTTGTGATTTTTTGTGATATTAACTGTAATATAAAATGACTAAGTTACAGATACTACATTATACATGATCAGATATTCTTCGCAAATATTCTTCACAAACCCAGCAATAAGCGTTCCATGAGAGTCTTGATAGATCACGGCGATCGAAGCCTCCCGAGGAGCTGTTAACCCACAATCCGTCAACATTCATCTTCAGAAGCCCCTTTCCCGGCGGCATCCGCCCAATCGTTAAGTTGCAACTCTTCGTTGTTAAACTCGTGGGTGTTTGGGACTGCAACGAGAAACTCTTGCGCAGGGCGAGGACGTCGTTCAAGATTGAACAGAGTTCGAGGGATGGAAAGAAAAGTTAGAATGACGAAAGTCAATATGAAGCTAGCTGAAACCCTAGCTCTGCGAGAAGCGCTTTTGTTTTTTGATGGAAGAAGGAAGCTAGGCGCACGTTCTGTTCTGCACGAAGTGGGAAGTGATCAGTGACCCACACATGGTCCCCGCTAAGCGAGAACTTGTCAACTGTTGACTCTGTATCAGGCCTAATCCAAAGCCCATGGACTACTCGTCTCTTACTTGATGAATGTAGGGGCCTCCTGGCCCATCTCAAAGGAGTTGTTGTGGAATTTTGCCCAAGAAAAGCTAATCACTACACCAATTGGATTGCCAAAGCTCATGGAATAAGGTTCCTTTCTATTTATTAGCCCTCTAAACCCACAGCTCCTTCGGAATTTACTATGTTTAGATGCTAAATGATGTTGCTCTTCTAGTCCTACTACTTAATGAGAATGTTTCGCTTTTGACCAAAAAGAAATTATGCGTGAATTCAATCATATCATGACATCTTTAAATGTTATCCGGTCACAAATAAGAGCGTAATTCTCCCGAACTGTAACATTTTACCTAATATTCTGTTGCCTGTCTGCAATCTGGTCTTACTTTTCTCAAGGATTAAGGATGAAATCCCCCCTTTTGTCCGTAAAATCATGCATTGTAAATCAGATTCAGCATTGAAGGAGGAAAGCTTCCGTAGTCCATTTCGTCGTAATGTTTATACGACGTGTTGCAGCATCTGGAAAACTACAAAATTTCTTGAGAGCTGTCAGCTCATGATCCAACGATTACAAATCCGGAGTACCAGGTCTGATGCTTTTAAGAAACCGCGCGCACGTATGAAGAATTAGCTTCAGTGCTAGTTCGTGCGGCATCAAAATCAAATGCTGTGAAAAGAAACTCCTATGTAATCACAATGGTCGGTAATATTGAAGGAACAGAGGAGAGATGGGGAGTCCTCCGATATTCTTGGGAGGGTGTTCCAGTGGCTTTATTGTACAATTCACTCTTGTTAAAAGTTTACATCATACAGAAAACTCTCGTACATCAGCGTTCATCTTATTCACAATTGATCCTCTCTCCCTCTCCCTCCCTCTCTCAAATCAATGTAGGACTTAGAACACGGAGAGATTACTGAGGATTAGGAGGGCGGCTGTTCGCGGCAGAAACACGCGACCCCCACTCTAGCAGCTCTTTGCTTGTGTCGTCCTTGTGTACGATCACCTCAATGAAGCACAGGCAATCCTTATGCGGCCCTGTCGCTGTCGCGATTGCGTCTTTCAGCTCTTCCTCTGTGCGAACCTGCTTTCGCAACACGAGTCAATAAAAATTTTTGAAACAGTTGCAGACACAACATTTCATCAAAATGCCTTTCATTCCCAAAAATAAGCATAGGAAGAAAAAATGGAGGGAAACTACGAGAGGGAATGAGGTAATTGTGCTGCCGTATGTCCTCGTTGTCGTTATTTAGAATTAGAATGAAAACATCGAGGGCTGAAGCTAACCTTTGCTGTCCAGCATTTGCCTTCACCATTGTGAATGGCATCCACGAGACCAGTGTAGTTCCAGTTCTTAATCACGTTGTAAGGGCCGTCGTGAATCTCCACTTCAATTGTGTAACCCCCGTTGTTGATCAGGAAGATTATAGTCTTCTGTCCGCATCGAATCATCGTTGATACATCCTGAGCCGTGACCTGAGTAAAGGGAAAAATAAATCGCTTAGGTCCCTCCAAAGTAAAAAATGCCCGACAGAAATTAGAAAAAGAGGTCGTGTAATCTTCCAGATGATTTGTGAAATTAATGTCATCACTTTCTTTAACAAGAAAATATACCTATTCGAAAAAGAAAATTCACTTCGTGAGTTGAGTTGTTACTAGTCAGCTTCCTCGTCAATTACTCAGGTTGAAGATAGATTTACATTGAGAAGAGGAAAGTGCAATCTACATAATCTTCACACATGATCAGCCAAAAAGCTTCTTCGACAATTTAGCTATCATCACCAGTCATTCAGTTTGCATAGTCATTCAAAGTTCACTTTTCAGCTGTTCAAGAATGTCACACATTACTTGGTGATGTTTCTGCAGAAGTTTAAAATTTTTGTATCATTCTTCATGGATATTTGTAACTGACCTGGAAACTGCCATCACCAATGCAAGCTATCACACGCTTATCAGTGGCTGCTTGAGCATATCCGAGAGTGGCACCAACCGACCAACCTATGGATCCATATTGCATCTGGAATTCATACCTGAATGAAGTTTGTATGAGAATTTAAGTTAAACGAACCTCGACACAACCATCCACAAACAAAAAGAGGCAATTTGGAAGACTGGAAAAGATGTTGAAATTCGCGCTTGTAGTACCCGCAATTCTCAGGCAACCGCAGTTTCTGACAGTTAAACCAAGAGTCTCCAGTTTCAGCGATAACTGCAGTGTCCCCACTGAGCATATCCTGTTTGACAAGTCAGAAAATGAATCATTAGAGTTGACACCTTTTGCATTTACAGATGAACTTTTAGTGCTCACCTAGAACAATAAGCTTTGAAGACACATGAATAATCTATTTACTGAGACTAGATAGATATAGGCTCAGTGAGAACTATCCATTTCCGAGGAAGCAACGGTATGAATCCCTCAAGAATATGCATGGCAAAGGCATGTCTGGACTTAGTATCAGCACTTACCGTTTACCAAATGTACTAAAATCTGCTTAATTTACTGCTGGCACCTAGAGTTGATTAAGCTTTTTCACGTGCAAGTAGCTTTCTTCAAAAAATTTAAAGTCCAATCAATATACCAGCGTGCACCTTACCTGAATGTGCTTAAACATAACATTGACTCTAAGGGGCTCATTTTTCTCGCACTTGAGAGGCATGCCCGGAGGTACAAATATCCTGCGGTAATTCTCCAAAGCAGTTGTGTTTCTCTTCAGCCTCTTGGCCAATGCGCTCAGAAAATCTGCCATGAAAACCCACCCAATGGAAGGACCATTCCCTACAGTCACGCGATTGGGCTGCACCATGATTGCTTTCTCCTTCTTAATCAGCAAGGAATAGCCCACAGAGCTGTAATCGTTGAAGATGGGGCCCACAAAAATGTAGGCATCAGCTGACTCTACAATCTCCCCGGCAAAGCTTGTACTCACAGCACCCCAATAGGTTCCAATGAAGTGGGGATGATGCTCTTGCACCAGCCCCTTGCCCGAAGGCATAATGGCGACTGGGTACCCAGAGGCGTCCACAAACTCCATGAAGGCCTTTTGAGCCTTGGCCACCCTGAGCTTTGGCCCACCCACAATGACCGGTTTGACAGCTTTGTTGAGAAAATCTGCAGTTGCTTCGACTGCTGCTTCCAGGCCCATTGGATTGCTCATCCTGCATCAACAAGTGGATACTATATGAAACAAGAACATAAGAGACGGAAAAATTATTCTTGGCATGAAATGTAGTTTCTAGTAGTTGTGTAAGGAGAATGATATCTGGAAAAGTAAGTTAAAACCAACTCGAGTCATTGAACAGAAAGCCAGCATCAACAGCTCAAGTAAAAATTGCTCCGAGACACACAAGGTTCACAACAGCCTACAGCCAAAGACAGTCAACTATCACATGAATTTGGATATTTGAAATTTACATGGCCTGACAAGTTCATCCAATGCAGAATTATCGACTCGAAGGTCGATTTCTGGCATATTCAAGCATATTCTTCATTTGGTGATGGAACGAGTGAAAACAGTTACGTTTGAAAAAAGGCAGCATTCGCTTCTGACTTCAAAAATTACAAATGAAAACAAGCTCCAGTGCTTCCTGAAGACAATCTTTCCAGGTTGGACGAACAAAAATACCAGCGAATACCAAATATGACCAGAATTCAACTTTATATTTGAGAGAAACTTGGTTCTTTAAGACAATCAAGGAATAAGTGATGTTCTCAGTTCTTATAATTCTTTCTCTTCTCTGTTTTCCCTCCTTTTGAGCACTAAGAGTCAGTCCTTAATTGAACGGCCAAATGATTATATTACTTCTTATGACGTTACATGTCGTGTCCAATCCACGGGACATCGTCTGTAACTTATAAAAGCTAGATATATTGTTACTATATTCAAAGAAAAACACAAAACAGAGAGACATTCCACAGTGCTTGGCAACCCAATCAGCATCCAATGACATATGAGCTCCATCATCTAAACTTTGGAAAACCGATTACTCATAAAGACAGAAGACACTTACTTCGGTGCAAGGGAGAACGGAACTGGATCTCTGCAAAAAGTAGGGTGACGAATCCCTGACAAATTACAGCTTATACTAATATAAGCCGGCTTGCTTTCCTTCAAAGCTGTCGAGATCGCGGTATCAATCTGCTCGTGCGCATCCTCCAAGTTATTCACCACTGCCTGCCACATCATAGCACAATCTTTTTCTTCACAGCCAATAAAAAATGACAAGAAAATCAAGTATAGATTTCTTAGACAAATTTTACACAGGACTAACGTGGTTCAGGGGGAGTTTTAGCCCTGTTCTACAAAAATTACCATGTTTTGCAGTTGCACGACCGGAGAACCTGATTCGACAACCTAATTTAACACTCAAACACGGACTAAGTAGTCTATCTGAAACTAACTAGGCACAAATTCGAAGTTATCACATGATCAAACTTAAGAAACAACCATTCACACATTTGTCAATCTTAACGCTAAGAAAAACACCCCTAAATCTTCTAATTACCTGTGTGCAGGTGATTGATTGGAAACACCTGAGCTCCTGGGTAAAATCAGGCAGCCCGATGGTGTGATGCAAGATCCTGTTAGTCCCATAATCATTAGAGTTAGGCCCACCCACGATGCAGATCACAGGCAAGTTCTCACTGTAAGCCCCTGCAATGGCATTGAGCACACTGAGACCCCCGACCGTGAACGTCACCACGCACGCGCCCACGCCCTTCGCCCGCGCGTACCCGTCGGCCGCGTAGCCGGCGTTCAGCTCGTTGCAGCAGCCGACCAGGTTCAGCCCCGGCTCGGCTATCAGGTGGTCCAAGAGGGTCAGGTTGAAGTCCCCAGGGACCGAGAACACGTCGCTCACGCCGATCTCCACGAGCCGCCGGGCCAGGTGGCTGCCCAGAGTGCCGCTGCCCGGAGCCGAGATGGGCAGCGCCGCCGAGCCGATGTTATTGACAGTATCCATGAATACCAAGAATTATCAGCTGCGCTGAACTTCAAGTACAGAGACAGATTTCGACGGTAACGATGTGATGGTTTTGATGGGTTTGAAGGTTCTTGTCTTCTTGGCGATCTTATAGGCGAATTGAGCAAACGGGCATGTGCAAAGATGCAATCTCAAGGAAACAGTGGGCTAGTGCGTGAACCCGGTAATCGAAAAGCGAGAGAAGAGGGGAAGTAAAGGTGATTGGTCGAAAGTGTGATCAAGTTGTCTCATTAGATGGTGGTTTTAGCTGGTACTTGGTTTTGATTATTGCGAAGGGGATGTCCCTGTTTTACGGTCCCCAAGGAGAAGGGAATCTTGTGGACTCTAGCGGGATTAGAAAACGGGGATGACGGACACATTCTTCGCATGCCGAGCGGAAGACAAGTCGCCGAAGATATTGTAGAGTAATCGATAGCTTCGAGAGATCTAAGGCCGCCGCTTGAGAAACCAAAAGGCGGTATGTGGTTTCGTTGATTACAACGTTTGGGTTAGCGTACGGTGACTTCTGGTTTCGTGGGCAGAGAAAAGTTTGCGCATCCCTCTCTGACAAATATCCCCCAAAAGAACCTCCAAACTCATTGTCATATGTCGGCTCAAATCTTTTCCGATTTACTAAAAAAAAAAAAAACCGACTGAAAAGGTTATCTCGTTCGTATCTTGTCGTCATGACTCAAAAACATTACCTTGCTTTTTTGTTAAAAGAAGACTTGGTTTTCGTTCTTAACTGTTTTGCCCTTATTTTCGCTATTTTTATAATGTATCATTTATCCAAAGATCCAATGTAATAATCGTTCTGTCAAAAAAATTTTAAAAAAAAATGTGACAATTGTAAGAAACAATGATATTACTAGTCTTATCGCATCGAATTATCACTCTAGTAACATAATCTCTTTAAATCTCAATGAAATTAAAGTTGTGTTTGGGTGAATATTGCACTATAGACCGTTGACAATTAATAGATTAAATACTATAGGACTAGTATTTATTAGAAGGGTTAATACCACAAAAATCTTAAATTAATACACTTGTAATAAATTTAATATAAACTAATTTTTTTAATCATTAAAAACCATAAACTGGTAAACTTATGACAAATTTACATTTTATTAGTTTCCATTAAATTTTACTATTGAATTGTTGAGTTGGAAGATACATAGTAGTTGACAGGTTTACTAATTTGGAGCTTTACCCTTCATTTGTCACATGTGTACTAATTTGTGGTTTTTCGTAACATTCATCTAATTTAATAAAAACTAGTGAAGGGTAAATTTATCACGAAATATACTAGTTCGGAGTTTTTTGTAATAAAAAAATTAATTTGAGATATATTATCACGGATATAACAGCTTGGGGTTTTGACGGTCAAAAAAAATTAATTTAGCGTAAATTAATTTGTCATAAATTTACTGGTTTGAAGTTTTTTCATAATGTTAACCCTTTTAAAATTGTGTTTAATGGAAGGAATTGGGGAAAGATAATTGAGTAGGAAAAATAAATTTAAGAATTCCGAGAAAATAACAAGAAAGAATGTTTGTGAAAAGTTTATAAAATTGAAATATAGCGTAGATATATGAACACCATGTTTGCAAGGAAAAACAAACATATAAATTTAGGACAGATTATGCTACTAAAACAGTTGAAAAACAATTCCCGTAATGAAAATGATGGGACTTTTCAATTGCTTTCCAAAGCAATGATGAATGATCGCACAAGATAATTCAATTAATTACATACATGATTAGTCCGAACTACTTTAAAACCCCACAAGGATTGGATTAAGCACTTCCATCATCATGTGTCTAGGTATAATAAGTTCATAAGACTCTTTACTAGGAATCGTAGAATTAACAGTGTGTAATGGCTACATCAATTCCTATTGAAATTTTACTATTTCAATAATTGATCCAAATGTCACGAGAACATCGATGATTCAATGGTAAATAAAAAACCTCAAGATTCAACACGATTCTTTTTTCTTTTTTCTTTTTTCTTTTTTTTTGGGGGGTGTTAGGGAGCAGCCCACTTTCATTTCTTCTATTAACAACTTGAGTACGACCTTTAGGGCTTCGGGACAAAAAAGTCCGATGAAGCAGGAGGAATATTACAAGATCAACTGCAAGGGTCTTGAGTCTATGGGCTTGGACAACCTAATCTACTATCCTAGAACCTCTAAGGCGATGATTACTTAGGGTGCGAATGGTAACGTTTATATTCTTTTTTTTTGTTAGAAGAAACAAAAAAAGTGTTTACATTCAGGGAACAATTTTTGAACAAAATAACGCGTTTGGTAACGTTTGTTGGGAATAAAAAATGAATAGAAACACGTTTGGTAAATTTTTATTCTTTTTTTGTTTCTTTTAATTTTTTAAACATTTTTATTTTATTTTTCATTTTTTCCTTTCTTTTTTATTTTTTTTTTTTCGGCGGTCCCGGCCTCCGTGGCTCGGCCGACGGGGGGCAGCCTTGCCTTGGCTGGGCAAGCTCGGGCTCGCCCAGATCCGGCGACGCTCCGGCGAGGTCGCCGACCCTCGACGGCGTCGCCGGCCATGGCCGAGGCCAGCGACCGGCCAAAGAAAAAAGAAGAAAAAAAGAAGAAGAAAAGAGAAGAGAGAGAAGATTGTTCTTTTTTGGCTTCGAAGAAGTGTTTCTTTTCTCCAGAAACAACTTTTTTTGTGTTTTTTTTTTTTGCTCCAATTTTGTTAGGGAACAAAAAAACAAAAAAAAGAACAAAAACACAACCAAACGTGTTTCTGTTCTTTTTTGTTCAGGGAACAAAATCCCGTCTGAAGTGTTCCAGAAACGTTTCTTTGGAGCATTTCCATGCACGCCCTTAGATACTTGGAATTGGGCCGGTAGAGCCTTGCATTTGATGATAAGAGCTAGTACGGCCCACACTGGCTTATCTAAGAATTGACATGATTGGAGGGTCATAAATGCTAAGACTAATAATATATATGAACTATTATAAGCTTATGTCAACAACAATTGATCCAAGAAAACATATGTTAGATACAGATGAAGGAGAAACCATTTCTCTACGTGCAAGTACTGCAAAACCAAACATAGAAATACCAAAGATAGTCACATAGAATGAGATTCAACTCTTAGAAAAAAAACAGAATTTTCAATCATAAACTATAACACTACCAATACTTCTTGAAAGATTACAAATTTAATGCTCTCATATGACAACATAAGAATGTAAAAAATTTCTCTATAATTGGAATGTAAAATTTTTCTCTATAATTGGAATTCGCACCCTTGATCAATGTTTTCTCGGTGTTCAATTGGTCTCCTTTTATCCTCTTTAGCATCCAATCTTGTTATTGAACAAACTTTAAGAGGATCAATTTCCAATCATCCCATTAGACAATCGTTAATGAAGATCAAAATAACCGTTGAAGTGTATCAATCAGAGTTTCATGAATTTGATTAATCAAAGAATCAAATCTTGGATTTTAGAAATAAAGTAACTTGCCTATGGATATTGCCTTTGAGATGATTATCAATCAATTAAGATATCTCATGTGATTAAGTATTTCACATGGATAATCTTTAAGATTGATGGTCAAGTAAGATCTTCTAAAATAGAATCCATATCAAATCATTTCTCTTCAAGGGATGAGATAAAATGTCTCAAAATAATAATCTTGAAGATCATGACAAAGTTAGATATTGTAGATGCTCTGCTTACATCAAGCTTCCTAGTTATTTGATGATATTAGACTTTCACCAGTCTTCTACTTATATTGGACCACTTCTCATCAGTTATTTCGAGTACCACGGTGATGTAAATCTTGTGAGCTATTCATCTTGGTACCTCCAAGTCCCTATGAACTTAACCATTCTTATAGACTTGTTTACATAGGTACTTCCAATTATTCATAATCTTTTCACTCATTATCTCGAAGTTCCTTTTTTACACGACAATTACCGGATACATAAACAACTTTGTGCATATATCAAAGTCTTAATAAATCATGAATAGTTTTTTCAATTTCAAAATATATTAGCAGATTATCTCAACAAGTTTCCCTGATTATTTGCTAGTAAAAGTAGATACCTCCAAGGCCAAGCTTGCCAACATTTTCAAACTTCCAAATAAATGTTTTAGCACTTTTTTTTTTTTCTAAAAATAGACCACAAAAATGTAAAAGAAGATTTCTTTTCTAAGAAGAATAACATGAAAACAAAGTGGTTTGCACAAACTTATACTCTTCGAGAAAGAAAAGTTCCCAAGAACAATGGCATGCGGTAAAGAAAAAGAAAGTAAATATCGAGAAAAAAAAAGTTATTGGTTCCTACCTAGGGTTAAACAAAGAAATATAAATAACATTGTACATTAATTTACATATGATATTCCAGTCGATGTTAAATCTCAAAGGGATCCATCCTTCCTCCTTTAATTATATTAAAAGAAGGAGAAAACACTAAAACATCACCATAGATAAAGGT
Source organism: Eucalyptus grandis (assembly GCF_016545825.1). Lineage (NCBI taxonomy): Eukaryota > Viridiplantae > Streptophyta > Magnoliopsida > Myrtales > Myrtaceae > Eucalyptus > Eucalyptus grandis. Next base: position 10,682,770 of record NC_052615.1, read on the forward strand.
AAAGAATGATGAATCGATGTATGAACAATAGAAGGATAAGAATCAAATGAGGAAATTAGATGGAGAAACTGGAATTGTTTTCTTTCTTTCTTTTTTTGTTAAATAAAAATTTGTAGATGATGGAAATTGAAGGTCACTGTGTGATTCAAAACAAACCCCAAAAGACTTAAGAACATTGAATAATTGTATCAGCAGTTAAGAATTTCAATGGGTTAAGATTAGAGATTGTGATATTGATTGAATTTTGAAAGCATATGTTAAAAAGAATGGCCATGTATGTTTTTGCACTAAAGAAAATGTATAATAGCGACAAGGCATCATATGTGTAGTTGATTTCGTTTGGTAATCTCTCTCATTGTTTGGTTGTTGATTGACAGACAATAAGCATATGCTCGAGTAATGAAAAAGAAAACATAATGTTTGCAATAAGCAAAAATTATCTAATCAATTATAAATCTTTTGATGATTTTTCAACACAATCTTTCTAGGTGATTTTCATTGGATATTGCTGACAAGAAAATTCAAAATGAATCATTGACATTGCATTCTCATTCATATGCATACACATAATAATGTAGCATTATTCCCTAAGTCAAGATTGTAAAGACACTTAATGGATGAGTAATGTTCAATTATTGCTTGCATATAGTAAACATGTTCTCATTTCAAGACAAACGAAATCAAGCTGGTATTGCTCATGAAGGTGCCATTCATGGGGCATTGTTTCATCGTACTTCATCTTAAATAGTTCATAAGCAGTTCATAACTTTTAAGAAAAATGTTCATTGTTATCATCATAAAGTTCAGCTTACTATAAGCCATTCTAAATAAAACGATGTTGTTAAATGAAATTGCTTGGATTTGTGGAAGAAATCATATACGAATATAACAATAATGAAAAGTTTGGAATAAATGTGATGTGAGTGCACCAATAGAGCCCTTACTAGATCTGGCAAAGAGAATCTTCCCTCAATTCTTGGGGGAGGTGACATGCCAAAAGCAAATCTGAGCCTTGAGCGATCGTTCTCGTCATCCCCAGCGGTACTATTTAGCATAACTAGCGGTCTAAGGATGGTGAAACAACGTCCTTTTTGCATTTTTTTTTATTTTTATGTTTTTCTAATTTTTTTCTTTCCTTCTATTTAACACATAGATTACCACGTTGTGGCTGATTACAGGGACTAAAATACAGGCAAATGAAAAAAAGAAAAAAAGAAAAACAAAGGAGACAAACACCAACAAACACAAAGAACATGCGCACGGGGAAGATTGCGGTGGTAAGGGCGGTGGCGCCCAGCAGCCACCGGCGTGGGTCGGACGCCTCTTGCCGAGCTCAGGCAATGCCGCGGCGACCGTCATCTTTGATCCTAGGCGAAGACAAACATACACAAACGGGAATGCACATGTCTTGAGCAACTTGAAAAGTTCATGGTGTGGAAAAACACTCTGATCATGACATTATGATGTCTCACGCGGTCGAAAGGCCATCTCTCACCACCCACAGGGTCGAGCCCCTTCCTTCGCCCTTCGCCCATTCGCCGACGATTCATACTTGCCCTCTACAGGCGCGTTCTCAAACCCTATACCTTCGACATGACCATAACTTTCTCCCGCTCGCCGATGCCCTACTCCCTTCCCAATAGATAGACCAATGAGATAACCCCACTTCCCCATGTCTGTCTTCTGAAAAAGTTAATTTTTCTGTGCCTTTTTGTTCAAGATTCCCGTGGGTATTGCCCGTCGAATCATACTCTAGAGTGGAAGAGTTTATTTTGTGGGCGTTTTTATATAGGTAAGCTGATGCATTCTAGTCGTTTGATAGAATGCCCAGGAGACAAAACATAAGCTGTTGCAATCTGATATATAACGTTGATATTCATTAGAAAATGCTATTTTCCCCCGATTTTTCACAAATATAAAACGAGGCAGTGCTCGACTCGCTATGTGCGGGTGCCTTTACGAAGGATGTTAACGCCATGCGTCCAGGCCAGGGTCGTGAAATCTCGTCGCAGGGCCCCCAACCGTCGATGTGGTAATGACTCTCTACTTTCTCGCCAACAATGGCAAAGGCAGCAGGGGCCAACGAAAGGAGCTCTAGCTTTGCTTAGAACCACCGTCACCCATTCGTGCTCTAGCGAACTTCTCCCGAAGCTAAGTCCATCTCGTGCTCCGGCAGCAAAAGACACCGACGGAGGAGCATCGGAGGAGCTTTGTTCAAGCAATTGAGGGGTTGAAAATGACTTGCGTTAAGAGGAGATTTCCGCATGGAAAGAAGGAAAGAAAATGTAAATAAAACACGAATAGAAAAAAAAAAATAAAAGTGACGTTGTTTCAATCATATCGGACTACCAGTCGTATTACATAAGACCTTAACGGTGATTGCACAACAACATCATTGACTTCTAGAGAACATCATTGAGAATGACTACACTAAAAAATTATGAGAAGGTTTGAGATTATATTGACAAAATTGAAAAATTTAACAATATTTTTACATGTAATTTATCCTGTGTGGTGAGGGCCCTTTTTTGTGCATTATGAGTTTTTTTTTTATTTTCCACATTTATTTGTTATTTCCTATCTTAGAAAGACGCAATGCGCGCCAACACAGTACATGTTAGCCCAATCTATGTACCGGGTCATTTTTCGAAGTTATATAGGACCAAAGAAATTCAAATAAGTTTAATCTAATTCCATCTCATCCAGCACATGATAGACCCAATGATGCTGCCCAGCTCGTCCACAAAAGATGAGGGCGTAGAAAGAAATTGGGCTCATATGGGCGGGCTCAGCAAGTTCCTAAGCTCTGGTCATCGTCAGAGTAAGACAGTGAAGATGAAGGTCAACCCAATTGGAAGATTTTAATGCAGGGAGCCCTCACCTGACGTCCCCATTAGTGCTCAGTCACCTTACTTAATATGTTCACAAGAAAAATGTCAGATGTACTAAGAAACCGTTGCATTGCATGAAAGTAGATGTTATAATTGGGAGGAACACGAGGACACGATTGCAACCATGACCAAACTTCTGTCCTGCAGCTATGCATTCTCTGTGATCCCTAAGGTCCCGTTTTTCTATTTTCGTGATCAAGAATGACTACAGAAGACCCTCAGAGCAGATTGTTGCCGGATTAATTGGACTTTCATGGAGCTGAAGATGCTGCGGTCAACACGAATGTGTCTCCTATGGATCAAACTACTTCATGCACATGAGCAAAAAGAGAGACTCGTCATCCAAACTTTTACTTTTCCATTTTGTGGGACAACTTATGAAAAACCTCGAATTTTTGTGCTTCAGCTCATACATCTTCCTTGTCCTAATACCCTGAAAACCCTCCAACTTTATCTCTTGTCCCATTCTACATTTTATCTGATAAAAAACTTCCAACTTAAGGTCCTATCCCAATTCTATCCTAAACTTTTTTTGTCTCATAAAAGATTCTCAATTTTAGGACCGGATCAATTTCGCTTTAATTTTTTTTTTGTCTCATGAAAGATCACCAACCTTTTTTTGAGTCCCAAATTTGCTCTTTATTAACCTTCCATCAAAATTGCCATTAGTGAATTTGTGCTGCTCTATTTCTTGTACTTGGGAATGTTCCATCTCTCATAATCGAAGAGATTGTGCTCGCGACACTCAAATAGTTTGTGCTTGGGAGTTTTCAATCTTTCAATTGTTAACGAGAAATTTTGGACAGAGGGTTAATGGGGACAAATTTGTGAATCAAGTAATAGTGTGTGGTTCTTTGTGACTATAAAAATTTTAGGGTGAAATTGAAATTGGATGGTAAAATTCAGATAAGAACTAATGTTGAGGGTTTTCATCGGACAAAAAAAAAATTAGGATAGATTTAGCACAAAACCTAAAGTTGAGGGATTTTTAAGGGACAAAAGCTATTTATGGTAAAATTGTTAAAGTTAGAAGCTTTTTATGAAACAAATGGTAAAATTGAGACAAAAAGTTAAAATTAGAGGCTTTTTGGGATAGCAGGTCCATCTTCCTTCTAATTCTTGTTCAACTTTCTTCCTAGGACAGGAGTTCCCTCACAGGTGGATTCGCTGCAGGCCCATGAACGATGACCCATAAATGTGCTCAAAGTCACAATGTCAAAGTAGGTCAAAAATACCTACCGAAAAAAAAAGTAGGTCAAAAATGGCAGTGAGGTAATTATTCTTATCCTCCAGGGCAAATGTTTGTGCTAGGGAAGAAGAAGGTCCCTTTCCTAGAGGGTAACGTAAACGCAGAGAGAGTCGATTAAAAATATGTGGTGCAGCCATTGGCCCATTCTCAGTCTCACCGAGCCTTCCACATTCAAACCCTCCCTCCCTCTCTCTCTCTCTCTCTCTGGGTCTCTACTGCTAGTAGTAATTGCCAGCCCTCTGGCGTGCAATTAATAACGAGGTGCGAGGCTTTCATTGATGCCAAGCTAAAAAGGGGTTGCTTTTCACAATCGTCAGGTCAGTTTTCGAGGGCTTTGATTCAGCCGGTTGCGTCCCTCATCGTCTCATGCATCAGAATTAAATGTGAGGATCGCGTTGCAGGATCCGATTGGGATCGATTCTGCAGGCTTCTCAGCGTTGCTGCTTAGTGAAATAAATTGTAGTAACTCCTCATCTGATAGCCGACCCAGTCCACTTCCGGCAGCAAAGGAGGAAGAAGGAAGGGAAGATGAGACCCAAGATTTACATCTTCGGCGACTCCATCACCGAAGAGTCCTTCGGTGACGGTGGTTGGGGCGCTTCGCTCGCCCACCATTTTTCTCGGACGGTAACAGTTTCGCTGCCCGGTTTTTCTCGTCCTTTTCGAGGAGAAAGATAAATTATTCTGGGTTGCGTCTTTTAAACGTATGTAATTAATCGGTGACGAAAATACTGAGTTTTGTCTCGCTTGTCTTGGAAAAACGCTTCTTTCGAGTGTCGTGGTCCTCGTATTTGATTGTGATATATACTGATCAGACACCCTTTGAAGTGGTTAGATAGATTAACCCTATGTTGAATGTGGATCACTTAGGTGGACGTGGTGCTGAGAGGGTACAGTGGCTACAACACGAGGTGGGCTCTGAAGGTGTTGGACAAGGCTTTCCCGGCGGCAGGCGGTGGCGGCGACGACGACGCGCCGCTCGCAATCACCGTCTTCTTTGGCGCGAACGACGCTTGCCTCCCAGATCGGTGCTCCGCCTTCCAACACGTGCCCCTCCATGAATACAGGCATAATCTCCATTCCATCATCTCCATTTTCAAGGTACGTAACCATCTTTGTGAATTCTTTTTGTCCTCTATAGTTGTCGATGCACGCACGCACCCACGTGGCCTTCTTGTTCTTAATAAGGGTTAATTAAGTGGCATGAATCGCATACGTAGAGACGACGGTGGGATGAAGGGAATGATGCAGGTAGGGACGAGAGATTAAGATATAAAATAGAACCTATATTATAAGACTGACGTATGAATTTATATTTTTAAGACTACTACTCCTAGAGTAAGGCGCACATGTGGACAACATTCTCGTTGGCAATTTTGAATTTACTAAAAAAATACTGTAAGACAAACATTATTTTTTTTAACTCTGTTGTGCGACTTCTTTCTAAAACTAAAAATGGGTTTAAAGTCCAAATATCCTCAATGCATCTGGTGTGTTTGAATGAAGGGACGACGGATTAGCGATGTTTGGGACAATAAAAGAACCAAGGTTATAAAAAAAAAATTGAGTCCACATATATTCTCCCCGCTATAGGAATTATCGACGACAAAATGGTAAACTTGAAACCGGCAAATAAGAATATCATTCTTGTCACTCATCTTAAGTTTAGTAGAGAATGAAAAGTGGTGGGCTCAACCTAATTTCTATCGTTTTCCTCTTCCCCTTTCCTTGACTTCCATTTTACGTAATGATCCCACTACAAAGCGGAAGTGGAATGCCTGACCTTTTCACCCTCTTTCTTCTTTCTGAAATCTCCACCCAGAAATTTACCCCCCCTCAAAAAGAAAAAGAGCACAAAAAATGTCCACTTAAAAACTAGAGTGGGCATAACTGGGGGAGGTGGTTTTTGTCTGTTGCTCTCGCATGCGGCTCATGTGGGTTGGGCTGACGTAGATCGGAAGTACCCATAAAGCATCTTTGTCGATTCATCCCTTAATTTTAGTTGTTGGTCTAGGAAAAGAAAGGAGTGAGCGGGTTAAGATCACGGATCGAAAAATTTGTTTAGTGCGTGGACCGGGTGAATGGATCTCGAGATCATTTCAGCGTTAAATTTTCGATAAACATGACGTGACGAGCCTAATGAGATCTATCCAGTACAAATGATTCAATGTTTTCGAATGCGTGCAATGATTTTTTCTAATTTATATATAAAAAGAAGGGATGGTGCCAAAAAGACTACGTGGGTGCGTGAGGCCCAGTTGTCGCTATTGATGTTTCCCACACACCCTCTGCTTCTATGAAAATGGGGCTCGATTCATCTTTGGTGGTGAGATCGAGCTTGAGTGCGAGAGCAAGCGCCTGTCATTCTCATTGCCCCCCTTTTTGACAAAAGGTTGAGAGATTGCATCGCATCGCATCACAATTAGTGTAGTTGGATGGTCCAGCCTATCGTGAATTTTTTTTTTCTTAATTAAAAAGGATTGCATGCTTAGGATCATGAGCATGGTTCCTTTTGTTGGTCTAATTATTTGACTCGTTCCACGGGCTCGGAGTTGAAGAGCTTTATGATGTCAATGGACCCACGACTTTGGTGTTCTCAATAATGGCTCATAGTGCCGTAGGGATAGCCAAAAATCCCCGCTCGTGGGGAGGCGTGGGGGCAAAACCGCTGCCCCCACGAGGCGTGGGGCGAGAATAGATCTCCTCGCGGTCCTGCCCCGGCTCCTGCTGCTCGGCATTGTGCACATTTTCTAGCTCTTGTTTTTTTGGCTCCGTGTTCTTCATAATGAGCAATACTGTCATTACTAAGTTTCATTCACCATATACCTCTCCGACCTAATCTAGAATTTAACACAAATATTTTCTCACGGCATCTCTTAATATCTCTCGCTCTTTTGAAGTTGTATCTTGCTCCTCACCTTGCCCCCACGTCAAAAGATCATCCTGCATGGGGTGTATGTCAGGCTACTCTTTTGAGGTGCATGGGCGTGGCGGACCCTATTGCCATCGTTGGTATAGTTTTTGGAATTGAGAAACCATGAAATCGTCTGTCCCTCGATGGCTGGTGGTCATGGCCAGGAAGTAATTTTACACGCTCTCGAGTCTAACCGTATCAGTTTCGTCTTGCTGATGTTCTTATCTTGTATTTGGTTGATTCTGACCACCACTTTTCTCACAAAGGGCAATATAACTTCTCTTGTCTTGAAACATGGCGGTCTGATTTGAGTCAGTGTTACTGGGTTCTCACTTTACTTTGCGGCTTCCTAGCAATTATTATTTCAGTGTTTTCATATCAAGAACCATTTGGACTTTAGGGCCATTCAGTCCTTTCCAATTACGTTGATCTTACATTTTTGAAGTCACTGTCCTGATAGATTAATAGGATCTAAGCTTATATGATTGATGATTTCTTTAGGATTGAAAAACATCGTTTACTTTTTTTGTTTTTGTTTTTATAAGACATTACTTATTGGCTAATCAAGCTTCTTATGCCACGTGATCTAAATGTGCACTCCATACAATTTAAATAGCAGGTGATGTTGGATTGCAGTCTTGGAGGACATTGATTAGTACTTGTTTTCCATTGACAAAGTAATGAAGCATGGGACTGAATGATGTCTTGTGATATATCTTATCACTCTTATATGGTTACTTAAGCAAGGAACTGTGAATTGCATTATCAGCATGATTAAAGCTGCAAAATATGCATACACAAATACATAAAAATATATATTTATGGGCTTCTTAGGTGAATAAGTTTTTTAGAGCTTGTTGATCTGTAAACCCTAATCCCTATATGCTTAATCTAAAGATGACCTCGGATGAATCATGTATTCATGGTCATAACTTGCTCCTTGGCTATTGTGCTTTCCCCATCGATCTATTGCATGAACAGGCTTCTGTGGTTGCAGAAGAATCAAACTGAATTCGAAGCTTCCTACACCATAAATATTTTCTTAAATGAAGATGTGTGAACCAAGTTTGTTAGTCTCTAAAGGACGTAATCAAGTAGAAAACCTGATCCTAATTTTTGTTTCGTTTTTATTAGTTGTAAATCTAATAAGCTAAGCATCCAGTAATTGCACTCATGATCTTATCCTATGTTTCATGATCTCTCTTGTTTACCGATCTTCAGAAGCGATGGCCCGAGACTCAGATTCTTCTCATCTCTCCCCCTCCGATTGATGAAGATGCTCGCCTCAAGTATGTATTCTTTTGCATCCAAAGTTTCAATGCTTCTCAGACACTTACTGATATAGTGTATTTGTATTGTTTTCCCCCTTTACTGGTGTTGCATGGTGACAATTTTCCGTGTGCTGAATTTTTAATTTTGTGATTTGACTTATCCGGAAGTAGCTTACCATGGAGAGAGCCTGTGATTGGAATTTGATGTGATGCAGATTTCCTTACGTTGAGAATACGATGGGCATGCCTGAGAGGACTAATGAAGCTGCCGGTGCGTATGCTAAAGCTTGTGTTTCCGTCGCAGCAGAATGTGGGATTCCAGTTATCGACCTCTGGACCAAAATGCAACAGTACGCAGGTTGGAAAAAGGCCTGTCTAAGGTACATTACTAGTCTACACAACACATTTATCTCAGTCAAAGAGTTAGGATGAGAGTTTGCGTGTTTGGCCACATTGCAGCGAGATTCTGGTTGTTGAAAATCCTACATGCTGAGAGTAGAAAGTGTTGATTGCTCTTATCCTGTGATTTCTTTCCATTCTTTGAAAGTATGAAGAGATTGCATATGCATTGAAAAAGATATTACAGACATAATTGACAAGCACTTCTCGAGCAAGCAGATTATTCTTAATTGAAAAGAGAGGGTGTCCATGTAAATCTAAATCAATTTTTGGATGTTAATTTGTAAATTTTCTTGTTCTAGTTACCAGATTGTGGGCTTTTGGAATCAAGAATTTCGCTTATATCTAATAAAACATACTATCGACAGGAAAATCAGTTGCCACAAAAGATGTTGGATAGGTGACAAATGTGCAATATGTTGAGTTTGAAGTGTTTACTCGATATTGTCATTGATCTGATATATGCCTGAGATTAAATAATATTTAGCACCTGTCTTTTTAAATAACTGTTAATTTATATTTTTACATACATCTTGCAAACCAAAAATGCAGTGATGGTCTACATCTAGCACAGACTGGGAACAAGATCGTGTTTGAGGAAGTGATCACGAAGCTGAGGGATGTGGGCTTGAGCTTGGAAAGCTTGCCAATTGATCTCCCCTTGATTAGTGATATTGATCCAAGCAATCCCCTCAAATCTTTTGAAAACTGAAAGACTTTTGTTATAGCTTGGGTCAATTTGCTCATCTGTATTAGGGTTTAGATAATACTATACACTACCTTCATGCTCCATCATGGTCTAGCCTTTTGTAGAAGACAGTTATTTTGGTCAACTCTGATGCCTATTTTCCGAATGTTTAGGACGTAAGTACTCGTGCATCAATAAATGTGGATTATTGTGCTTCTGTACCTCGCATGGAGACTGACATCATCAAAGGATACACATGTACATTGGATGGGATCCGTAGCCACATTTGGTAAATCCAAATCTCCAATCTTGCTCACTAAATGTTGATACTTGTCCCCTCCATTGGTTCCTCGTCCACATTTGATCCAAAGCTAAACACTAGACCATTCAACCCTTCTAGCTCTCCCTCCCTCTATCAGTGTTATCATCTACCTCGACTACCATGACTCTTGATTGCTCTCTCTCTCTCTCTCTCTCTCTCTCGATGAAGTCTCGATATTGCATACGACATCTTTGAGGTTTTGTCATCATTATCGAGATCTAGCTAAGACCTCGAGGGTGATACTGACACAGAATTTGGAGGAGGCACCTCATCTGGAGATCCTTCGCATCGGCAAGCCTCGTTCACAGTGACAAGACAGAGCCAATGTGTGGCGACAAGCTTCATCATGGCCAACTAGCTTGATGCTAGCGCATGATCCGCAAGTTTAAGTGTGCGCGACAACAAAGCTCCATCATGACCCACTACGTAAGCTGGAAACTACAAGTTTATGTGTGCGCGACAACAAAGCTCCATCTGACCAACTACGTAAGCTGGAAACTCTACAAGTTTCTGTGTGCGCGACAACAAAGCTCCATCATGATCAACTACGTAAGCTCGATGCTGAGATTTAATTGTTTCCCAACAAATTGACCTACTCCATCAATGAACACAGAAGGAGGCGTGTAAGTTTTCTTTCCGTCAAGATAAACAGGCTCATTTCGGGAGAACTACTTAAGAATTAGCAAAGTGCCGTAGAAGCACCTATTTTCATGATTGCCTGAGCAAGACACCCTTATTCTTGATTGGAAAACAACGACAATCGAGACTCATCAATAGTGCACAAGAAAATCACAGAACTTCAAAGGAAAAGTTGTCCCTTTTTCTTCCGCATGAGCTTCCTTTCACAACCGGAACTCTCATACGGAAGTTGTAATGGATACTTACGTATTGTCACTTGTTTTGTTCTAGATCGTAATACATAATAAAACACTCATAATCTCAGCCTCCAAAAAATGAAGCCAAGAATGTGTCTAAGGGAGAAAAATCAAAGTGTGGAAGGATGAAAACACCAAGAGCGCGAGCAACTATTAAAACAAGATATGAAGCTTTGTGGTGAAACAACTGTTTCTTCCAAATGCTGGAATTTTAATTAAAATAAACTATTTGCACCGTAATTTGCTCTTGCATTCAACTTCGCTAACGAGATCATTCACTTAGGCAATATCCGCCCAGCATAAAATTAAGGATAGCTTAGCAAGCATAAGTAGATCGAAGTAAATGAATTTCAGCCCTCAACAGATTCATCAAGCCATGCCATGGGAGCTGCAGCGGATCCTCTATTTTCATCCATGTATCCAAATGGAATTTCTACATCTTCGATGCTAATCAATGCGGATGCAATTCATTTTTAAAGTTGTTGTTCGGTACATTAACAGCTGAAGCTGTTGAGACACACCAAAAACAAAATAAACGACATGATATGGAATAGAGGATCTCGTCCCAATCCAGAAAAATTTATTTATGTAGCGATGTTCATGGTCGACTCCTCATGGTGCAACCCTATTCGTGTGTGTCCGGGTTCGGTCCTCCGGGTACAGTCCTATCCGCGTATCTTGTTGGAGGTACATAGTGATGTTGAGGGTTGGGTCCTCCAGGTACAGTACTATCTGTGTGTGTCAAGACCCTTCTCTCACTCGGCTCCACGTTGCCAAACCCTAATCTGCGAAATAAGGAGCGGCTATCAACCCTCTTCTCCAAGGCCTTTCCATCAAGAGACGACGTTATTCCTTCCAGACTACTCACATGCACCAAGAAAATGAGTAGGATCAAAGCAGAAACTCGCATTGTTGCTGGTAACAAGCAAAACACTATGGTAACGAAGGAAGGGCTAGGAAGAGAAGCGGATGAATAATTCACGTAAATTGCCATTATATATAGTGAGCATGTGAGAGAATATCCTTAGGCTATGTTTGGTAATTGGGATATAATAGGATAAAGAGATATTTGCAATCCTCTAAATGTTCTCTAGATTGTAGAAATATCATATCATATAATATTGTAACTTACAATGGGACTTGAAATCTTTGAAATCTGCATCCTAAGATAGGATTGAAAATCTTTGAAAATCACATCTTGACTGGCTACTCTTGAACGTGAAGAATGTCTCTAGGAAATCGACCTTGGGAGCCTGACGACTTTCAATAGACACGGACTCATGGAGTTATGGTATGACCTCGTGAACAGTGGAAGGGACTTTTGAATTATTGGTATATATTGTATTGTAATGCTCTGGTCTTGTGCCGTAATTGCGAAACAAATTCAAAGAGAAATTGGAGTAAGGGATCAAAGTTCCAGATGAAAGCTACATTAGGTTTAAAGCATCAATTTCCATAGATTGAAGACGAGACTTCAAAAAGATTGCTGATACATTCGACCACATATTAGCTGAAGAAGTTGATTTTATAGCTCGATTTCCAAACTCTAGTTGGTTTCCTTACAACCATTTTGAATTTGAGAATAGATGCTAGCTAATATATGATGTCTTGTGTACTTGATTTGATATGTTGCCATTTAGCTTGATATTTTCTGCGATTTACCAAATCTCACAAATGATTTGATATGTTGCCATTTAGCTTGATATTTTCGGCGATTTACCAAATCTCACAAATGATTTGATATGTTGCCATTTAGCTTGATATTTTCGGCGATTTACCAAATCTCACAAATGCTTAAAATATCGCATGTATCTTGCATATATGTTTTTACCTTCTATACGAAGGATTAATATTGCTTGTCTTCCTTGTTCTAGTGAAATATAGAATCCCTCCATTATATATCTTTCATGGCTAACTCAATCTTTCTATTTACTCTAACACGCTTGAGAAAGGATTCGGACAAGAACTTCCATGGAGTATACACTAGGGAGGGGTGTTTTTTCTTTCTTCTTTTTTTTTTTTTTGGAAAAAAGGCCATAAGAAGACTCTAAATTATATCTACTGTGACACATTTACCCTCGACTTTTTTTGTGACGTTATAAACTCCAAACTTATACCCTAACACATTTACTCCAAACTTTTTTCTAAGACATGAAAAACCTCAAACTTATACTCGTGTAATACATTTATCTCAAATTATTTACCCAAACCTATACTCATGTGACACATTTACTATAAATTTTGAGGTAAATGAATATAAGTTTAGGTTATTTGGTGTCACAATTTTTTTGGGTAAATGTATCACATTGGTATAAGTTTATGGTTTTAGGTGTCACAAAAAAGTTTGGGATAAAAATGTCACAGTGAGCATAATTAGGGCTTTTGGTGGCTTTTTCCTTTTTTTTTTTTGGTGAGGCAAGATTGAAATTTATCTCTCACAAAAATTAATTATGACTAAAAAACTTATTTTCCATTTTAACTTCTTGTGAGGAGTAGTCAGGTGAGGCTATGGTTGTTTAAGCAAGCTGGATTTTCTATGAAAAAATATATCTCCACAACGACGCTGGAAACATTTTAGGCTATATTTAGCTTTTAAAAAGAAGAAGAAGAAAAAAAAAACTGAGACTATTTGCAAGGGAAACATATTCTCTCAACTTTGTTCCAATATCTAATTCCTTTTTATCATCATATTCGCCTAAAATATTCTTATTGCATACCTCAAGTGCTCAATCTCAATCTTGGCGTTCTCCTTCGCTTAGAGACATCACAAGTGTTATTCTCATATTATGTTGATAATCCTTTGATTTTCCATAAGTTTATAGCATAAATTCATTCTAACTGAAAAGTAAAGTATGAAAAGTAAAAAGAAAAAAAAGAATAAAGAATTTATATGGCATAAAAAGAAAAAAGAAAAAAAAGAGTAAAGAATTTATATGGCTTCATCTTTGGGAAAAAGTACCAAAAAAGTTTTGAACTTATGACATTAGTACCAATTTAGTACTCAATTTTTTAATTAGACCAATTTGGTCATAAACTCTTTCACATGAATACCAATTGAGTCCATCTGGCCAATTTAGCTTGCATGTATGTTGATCATCTTACGTGGTATGGCCGGTGCTAACGATGGACATTAAAAAAAATTAATTATTATTTTCAAAATTTTAATTAATTTTCTTCCCTTTTCTTTTCCCTTGGCTAGTTGCCTGTCTTTAACCATGGTTGATAAGGGCCAGAAAGGGCGTTGCGGCCCTAGCTAAATCTATTATGGTAGCCCTAGCTTGTGGCTAGTCACTGGGCCTCACTGTGGCCAATCTCTAACCATAGCCAAGTATCAGGATATTGGCCACAGGTCAAAGAAAAAGAAAAGGAAAAAAAAATAATAAAAAATTCAAAAAACATTTAAAAATTGAAAAAAAATGTCTACATTAATGTTGGCTGTAACACATAGGACGTCTTACATCCATGTCAGCAATATCTAGCCTAAGTTGGGTGGATGAATTGAATTGGTACATATATGAAAAGATATAAAACTAGATTATTTTAATTGAAATGTTTATGATAGAATTGATACTTATGTAATAGATTTAAAACTTTTCTTTTGTTACTTTTCAACTTAAATTCTTTTAGTTAGGAATCAAAGCATTGATCTTCTCCTTTAGTTTTGCAATTAAATTGAACATAATTTGTGGTTAATAACTATTGTAAATATGGCTTTATATTCCCTATCATATATAGAAATGTAGCGTTGTCTCAACATGCCCACTGCTGCAATGCTTTGCTTTGCTTATGCAAGAATTATCTAGAACATGACTAAAATGTCCACGTCAAACCGCACACAGTTTTACCGACCAAATCATAGTAAACACTTGGTCACAAAGGATGCTCTTCTCCCATTTTTCTTTTCTTTGTTTTATTAGCAAACCATTTATGAGTGACTGGTGATACTCTTACTTTAACTATATATATATATATATATATATATATATATATATATATATATATATATATAATTATCTCAGAAACATTACCAAACACCGAATAGGCTAATTTGTAAGTGGTAATGTAATTCCTGATGCAGAAAAATTAAAGAACCTTAAATTTTCATGACTTGTTCATGACAAGAGGGATGAAGAAATACCTTTATCCATAATAATAATTTTGAAAAAATGATTATAGAAATAGAAGAAATGAATAAATCCGATTTCTCTACCTTAACCTACTATATTCTTTAGGTCTTTTATCTAATGGATAATAGAACATAACCTTTCGTTAGCTTAGGTGGAGAGAGGACTAGGCTCTTTAATCAAAGGGTCACTTTCAATAAGTGTCTTCCGTCAAAGCACATTCTATTGCATCTTTTCATAAAAGTTCCATGTTTTCATAGCAAATATATATATATATATATAATATATATATATATGTATATGTATGTATGTATATATTAAGTTAAACCATTAAGATAATAATATCATGTGAGCCACAATTATTCTTACATTCTCCCACTTAGCCCATATGACATTTCTTTAATGGTTTTATGAAAACCATAATGTGCACAATAACATTATACTAAAACCTTTTTTTTTTTAAATTGACTATCCCATAACAATCACAAATAGGTAAAAAAAAAAAAAACCTAATGTAAATCAAATCGGTTGTATGTCATTAATCAACACAATCCTTTTCACTTACAACAACTATTTCTCTTGATTTAACATGATACATAAATTCTAACAAAAAAAAAAAAAAGATACATAAATGAGAAGTGTGACATCCTGAATTTTCAATCCTATTTTCAATTGAATAGATTGGGCATTTCATTGACGCTAGACTATCTGAGGAAGTCATTAAGGAATTTTAATGCCTATAGGGCTATTCTCTACTAAATTGGAAAATTCTTGTCGGCCGGCACTAGAGTTAATCACTCTTGAGATAACTAGACTATCTGAGGAAGCCATTAAGGAATTTTAATGCAATAGATTTGAAAATTTGACCAGGGATCGGTTACTCGATTGTGCTCATCTGTCGAGGTCATTACAGCACAAATATAAATCAATTAGTGATCAGAGATAGGTTGGTTCGATTAAGATGAGTGGCTAGTCGTGGGTGACACTACTAAATTAGAAAATTCTTGTCAATGGGAATAGACTTTGAGTCTTGAGTACTAGACAGATTTTTCTATTGTTTTGGATTTCTCCAACAATATTTTTCTATGTCCGTATTTGAATCATCGAGATTTCCACGATAATTGAGAGTTGCTAATGTGTCGAGTGGGTTCATAGTGGCTCGAAGAAAATCGATCACGGGTCATTTGTACTAAAAATCTTCAAAAACTACCTAGTAGTCTAGGACACGTTAAAAATGTGCTGAATGAAAATTAACCGAGAATTCGAGTCCGTTTTGAGAAATTGAAGAATATGTTATATCACAATAAATTCTAAGAACATCGACTCAGTTTCAGAAGATTTTTCTATGACCCGAGACTTTTTGGGAAAAAGTTGGCGTATTACTGTTTTTGTTCAGAAAAAGGTCGGGGATCATTTTAATCACAAAATTGGGATGCAAGATGGATCTAATGGCAAGCAAAAATGTCGATTGAACCAAGGATTCGATAAAGGAATTTATCAAGGTCGAATTGAGTTGATTTGAGAATCGGTAAGTGGCCAATTGAAGGAGAAGTCTAGGAAATTCGTAGCTCCCCCATGGCCTAGCATTTTGGACCATCTGAAGTGTCTATGGAGAGGCCTTGGTGGCTTATTGAGAGCCAAGGATGATGTGTTTGGTCAAGGAGGAGTCTTGGAGAACAAGTGTGGAAGAATTGGCCTTGGTGGCCCACCTTCCCCTTATCCCTTCCCTTCTCTCCCTCTCTCTCCTTCATCCACCGTCCAAGACCTCCTCTCCCTCCTGCTTGCCTTGTGCGACACACCAATAGCCAAGGAAGACAACCAGCAAGCCGCCGGACCGTTTTCCTCCTCTATTTCACTTCTTCCAGTTTCTACTTCCGGCCAACCTTTCGCCAAAGATCCAAGTAAAAAGTCAACTTCCTGAATAAATCAGCAAATGAGCCACCCATTTCCGTGACGAGGACATCTAGACCGTTCTAATGAGTCCAACCTCGCCCCAAACGGAGCCTTTGGCTGTCCTGTACGACCACTGCAAGCCGTTGGTCGCCTATTTGTCAATCCCTTGCCTGCCTACACTATTTCACGTTTTTCGTGAGTTTCTCTCTACTCCGACCCTTCCTTTGCCCGTTCCAACCACCAACACATCCCCCCTTGACCCCGAGAGCTATCGGTTGCTGACCACCCACTCGCCGGAGCTCTAATCAACCCGTTTCTTCGCCGTTTGGCTACCGGTTGCTTGACCAAGCCTTCCACCGGTCTTGCTTTGCCCAACCGAGCTTGTTTCCTCTCTGTTTCAGCAAGAACAAAACATAAGTTTTGTAGGTTTCACAATGGCTGTTAGGCTCGTTTTGAGGTGCTTCCTAGCCTCGAAGCATAAGCTCACTTTGGAGAGAAACATCCTCCACGATGTTCCTGTCAATTTGATTTGACCCGTTCGTTAATCAAGTGAGTTTAGCTCACTAATCCTTACATATTTTTCTAATGATACTTAAAGGATGATTAGTGTTAATTAAACATGATTAGGTGGTTAGATTAGTTTAGAACAATTAAATTAATGGCTTAATGATGCATGTTAGGCGGTTAGACTTAGTCATTAGTAAGTAGAGAGCCTCTAATATTTATTGAATGCATCTTGGGATTTTTCCTGATCCATTTTGGCGTCCAATTAGGCATTATGAGTCCAAATTGGATTTATTCTATTTATTCAATAATTTTCAAAATTAATTAATTAATTAATTATTTTCCGAAAATTAAGTAGGGATAGTCGACAATCGGAATTTTATGTTGATTGTTGTGGTGTAGTCCATTTATTTATTTAAGCATTGATTTATGCTGAATTGAATTAATTATGATTTTATGATTTTATTCATAAATTAATTAATTTTGGTAATTAATGGGAAAATTACTGAGCGTCAAATTATAGTGCCAAAAATATGTAATGGGCTGTTGAAATTGGTGGGATATTCGAAAAGTGAAATTATGATATTTTGGCTAAGGTCAATCGTGTACCCACACACAACTTTTATTTATTTATTTATTTATCGAGAATGATAAAAAGAATGAGTCGATTGTATGATTGGGATGATATACTATATCAACCTACGGGCAATATGTCAATTTAGATAGAGAGCAGTATATCGGTATATTATATCAACCTACGAGCCTTGATATGATAGCTTAGCAGAGAGCAGTATACCTTTTCAGCTTAGTAGAGAGTAATGTCGGTATACTATATCAACTTACAGGCAATATGGCAGCTTAGTAGAGAGCAGTATACTTTATCAACTTAGATTGAACACTGTCGGTATACTATATCAGCTTAAGGGGGATATGGTAGTTTGGCGGAGAGCAGTATACCTGACCATCTCAAAAGTGAGCTATACTATCTATTTATCAGCTTAGTAGTGAACAATCATAATATGAACGGACTTATAAATAGTATGAGATGAACCGACTAAGAAAGGGTCGAGATGACATGTAATCGACTAAGTAAATTAATCGATGATTCAATCTGATTGATGTGATGTGATTGTGTATATATATATATATATATATATATATATATATATATATATATATATATATATATTGACTTGCAGGAAGGAACTAAGGTCAAGGTAAGTCCTTTGACTTGTGTTGTGCTTACGCAGTCTCTAAAGTGTTTGGCTTCTTAATTGGTATTAGGGGTAGAACTTGCTGAGATGTTGTCTCATTGGTTATTGAATAATCATTTTCGAGTCCTTAGATGGCATTGGTGAGGGATCGAAGGCTCGAAGTGTAGAAGGTGAAGCTTGAAGAATTGATGATCTTATTGGACTAGTTAGTCATGATTCTCTTTATGAAGTTGACTTCCTTTTAGGAACTTGTGGTTTAGAACTTGATTTAATAAATTGACTTGTATATATTTGCACTACGATTTGTAATGTATATGAGTGCGGTTGCTTTCAGAGTTGAAATTTGAAATCCTACTTTTTATCCCATTGTTTTATTGTCTGGGGATTCTTATTTGCTTCTGCATGCATATTAAAATGAAAGGGTTAGCGATACATCCCGGGACATCGCTAATAATCGATCAAGATGAGAGATGGGTTCATGCATGAGAATCGGGGCGCGACAAGAAGTATAATAATGTTCCAACTATAATGTCTTTGTTAGAGATTATCCTATTAAATATTATCAATTTGCATCATATATACTAAATAAAAAATGGAAAATATCATAAACACACAAATGAGTTCAAAGTGTCAAATAAATAAACTTAATTGAATCATAATACAATATCATTAATAATGTCTAGTAATGTTCATCCTTTCAACATATTCATTAAATATTTTGGTAGACCTTTGTTGAGGAATCTACAATAATAAGTGCTCTTTTGACACTTTCTATTTACTTTTTCTTTAAGGAAAAGTATTTGATATCCACACGTTTAGCATATTTATAATACTTATCATTTTTAGAGAAGAAAACTATTGTATAGTTATCACAATAAATTTTCAGTGGCCTAACAATACTATTGACAATCACAAGTCATGAATAGTGGCCTTAAAACATGCCACAAATTCAGCCATTATAGTGGTTGTAGCAATAACTGATTATTTTATACTTTTTTATGAAATTTCCCCTCTATAGAAAATGAACAAGTAACCAAATGTTAATTTTCTTGTATTTGCACATTTGGCAAAGTCTAAATTTAAATATTAAATCATCCCAGGATAATCACATCTTTTATAAGTGAGCATATAATTTTTTGTTCTTTGCTTTTATATGAGCACTTTCTTTGTAGTTTTCCAATGATTCTGTGACATCCCGATTTTTCAATTCTATTTTCAATAAATTGAGATGGGCATTTCTTTGGCACGCATATAGTTCTTTTTCTTGAGTCGGCCACTCATGTGAAAACTAGTCTATCAGGTGAAGCCGTTAAGAGATTTTAATGCATTAGACTTGAGAATTTGATGAGCAAGTGACATTTGGACCGAGCTAATCTGCAAGCGTCATTACGGCACAAATAAAAATTGATTAGAGACCAGAGATAGGTCGACTCGACAGAGTCATGTGATCAGGTGTGGGTGATTCCACCAGATTGCACAATTCTTGTCGATCGGCACTAAATTGACTTTTTTGTCGATTGGATACCTTATGTCTGTATTTAAAACCTTGAGATTATCTTGACAAACAAAATTCGCCAATGTGTCAAAGATGTACATTGTGGCTTGAATTGATTAACCACAAGTCAAATGCATGAAAGTTTCTAAAAGCTGTCCGATATATCAGGACGTGCTAGTATAACGTCGAAGTGAAATTAACGGTGAAATTGAGATCGAATTCAGAAATTAAAAGTCATGGTGTGTCACAAATCATTTTAGGATCATTGACTCATCTTTGGAAGATTTTTCATGCAAGCCGAGTTTTTCAGCAAAATAATCAAAGTATGGTTAATTTGGTTCGGAAAATGGGTAAGCTTGCTTTTGGTGGTATTTTTGAGATCAAGATGGTTCTATGATCAAGTAAATATGTGAATTGAAGTGTTGTGACATTGGATTAATTTTATGGACTTCAATTGGACTCAATTGGAAGAGAATTGAATGGAATTGATGAAATTAACATACAAGATTTCATGCCTTGGCGAAAAAAGAAATTGGACCTATTGAAGATAGTTGTGGAGGATTTGAAATTAGTGGAAGATGACATCACTTTAAGTCATGGTTGTTGGGCCAAAGTTAAGAAGAAATTGACAAGTGTAAGGTGTAGATTTAATCTCCAAAAAGGGCCCATCACTTCCACCAATCACACTTCATCTTCAAGCTTGGGAAGAGAGAGAGGGGGGAGAGGAAAGCTGCGTGTGGAACCAGCAGCCCGATGCCGACCAGCTCGACGCCCAGCTCATCCGCTGCTCGGTACCATCGCCGGAGTTGTTGCGGTTGTCGCCCGTTTGCGCGAGAAGGCCCGCGCGCCGCTTGCCGCCTTCGTCCGCGTGTTCCAGCTCGTCTTCCACCGTCTTGTGGCTGTCCGACACCGCTACACGTCGTCGAAGTTGCTGCCAGTCACCGCCCGAGCTACCGCCGTGCTCCTTCGCTGGTTTCACGCCCGAATAGCCACCGAACCACCTCCGTCCGACTTCAACCAGCAGCTTGCCGAGTGGGTATTGTGGCCCGATCTTGGCCTCGTTTTGGCCAGCTTCCCGCCCCCAAAAGCTCGGCTCACTTTGAGGAAAGTCGATCCCCGTTGCGTCCCCGTCATGTGGAACCACTCAGCTGGTCATTTGAGTGAGTTTATCTCACTAAATCTTGATTAGAGGGTTAATGATGCCTTAAATGTGTTTAACTTAAGTCGATTAAGATTAGGTGGTTAGATTAGTTTATTTAGTTGTGAATTAGATTAAGGTGTTTAATTAAGTTGAAGTATGTTTAGTTTAAAGTTAAGTAGGTTTATTTTAATATAAGTCTTGATGTGACTTAAATAAATTTACTTCTGATTTAAATAAATGTTTTGAAATTATTGGATTATTTAATAATTTATTATATTCCGAAAATTATTAAAATATTATTATTTAAAAAAATCGAAAATTTATTTTTGACCTCAATTGCTTAGAATTTCGTCTTTGATCACTCTTGTGTATTTAGAATTTAAATTTTATGAGTGGATAATGCAAATTGAGTGTTGATTGTGAAAAATATGGACTTTATTTAGAAAATCCCAAGTGTTGGGTTTGGCAACGAAATTGGATTTTTAAGGATTGATATTGTAATTGGAGTGTTTGAGTGATATGCAAAGTATCCAGGGTTTAGAATTGAATTGTCATGTACTAGTTGAAAGACTCGGTCGTAGTAGAGGCTAGGCCAACTAGACCCATGCTCCTTTGGGAATGCCGTTGACGTGGTGATGAAGCCGTGCTTTAAGGGGTGAGGCGATGCCTGGCATTAATGTCAGTAGATAGCCGAAATGCAAATTGGCTATACCCTTGTGTGTTAGTGAATAATAATTGGAACGCTTGTTATGATTGTGAATTATGTGAAATTGATTGTGTTCCAATGGTTTAAGTTCTTATTACTACCTGTGATTGAGTGATATGAATTGGACTAACCTATAGGAAGGAAATAAGATGAGGTAAGTCTTTTGTGCTGTGTGGTTAGACCACTCTTGGGTGTATTTTCTTTCTAATAGAGGTTTAAGAGGGGTGAACTTGCTGAGACAATGTTTCATCTCGTTGTGGGAAAATATTACAGGGTCGTGGATGGCAGGACCTCTGGAGAAGAATGACATCCCAGTGCACATTGTTGAGTAGGTGCACAGTTTTCTTGACCCTAGGAGTCATTGGGTCTACTAGCTGATCAGGACCACCGTCTAGATTCAGGAGGCCGAGGATGTCAGGGTACCACATAGGTTTAAGGCATGGTTCTGTTTTGGGGCTAATGGCGGCAAAAGAACGCTTCAAGTGCCATAACTTTGCCCAAAGGGACACTTAAGTGCCATAACTTACGAAAGGTACACTTAAGTGCCACATTTTAAGAAAAGTGGGACACCTGAGTGCCATCTCCGGCGAAGCTGGCCGGAAATCATACGTGGCATTAAAATATTAATATCTCTCGCCGATGTGTCTCGCCGGAGAGCTGAGTCAGCTCAAATTAACCCCAAACGACGTCGTTCTGGGTGTTCGCCCAAAATAGACCCCTTAAATCAGCGAAAACGCGTCGTCGTCTTCCCCATTTGCCCTAAATCTAAAACCTAAATCGGGTAAAATGCTATTGAAGCACCGGAGCCCTAATCCCGCATCCTAATTCGATTTGCCCCAAATTCTACCACCGAATATTGGAAATGGAGAGCAAGACTTTCAGCAGCGGCTCAAATTTCTCTCGTCGAAGCGAAGGAGAAGGCGAGCATTTGCTTTCGTGGGTTTCCAAGTCCAAGAAGAACATCGTGGACTCGAACGAATCCGGGAGAAGATTCTATGGATGTGCCCGATACGAGAAGGCTCGAAGTGCAAATACTTCAAATGGGTCGATGCGAAATTCTCTCACCGAGCCACAGAGGTGATATTGGACCTACTTGATGGATGTCATCAACCTCCATCTATGCTTGTGGACGACTTGGACGATGTTGACTCAATGCAAGCTCAAGCTCAAGCATCTTCTATTAACCATTTGAAGAACGAAGTTGCAAAAATGAAAATTGAACGGAAGTGTTACCAAGCGTTTATTGTGTTATTGTTTCTTTGTCTATCCTACTTTATGATGAAATGTAATGGACTGGAAGATGAGAAGTTTCTCCAACCGCCATAGTTGTAAATGTGTGGGGAAATGTACTTGTTTTGAATGAATGAATGAATGATTTCGAGAGTTTTTGCTTATTCTCAAATATAAATCAATGATGATGGAATGTATATTATGTCGATGTGTTGTGGTGACTATTTTACTTGAATTGAATGTAAACCAGCAGCAAATGTGTAAACCAGACTTCTCTATTTTTTGCAAACCACCATATACATAGAATAAACACGAGTGATTATTCGAGTACTATAAGTTGTATCTAGTGATCACTTAAGTGCCAGTCGTGATAGACAAAGAGTCATTTAAGTGTCAAGTTATTATTAAAAGGATCACTTAAGTGCCACTTGTTATTAAAAGTGAACACTTAAGTGCTAGGTTTTTTAGAATGTGATCAGTTAAGTGGCATTTTTTTTTGTAGACATCGGCTACTACCAGCCACCACCACCGCCCACCACTGGCCACCATCTCCAGCCATCATCACCACCAGGCATCCCAAGCATCCACTTGAGCCACCACCAGCCACCACTATGCTGGTGGTATGTTCTGCATAAGTTGTTCTTACACCACTTGCATCGGCACTACCTGGTGCAAGCGTGCATATTGCACATACATCTTGCACTAGGTGCAGCAAAAACCTCCAACCCAACCCACTACCACCAGGCTTTTCACCAGCAACCACCACCAGCCACACGAGCACCCCAGTCACCGTCATATATCCACCACCAGAAGTAGCAATAAGTAAAAAAAAAAAAAAAAAAAAAAAAAAAAAGAAACAGGCATGCCAAAAATGATAAGCAACAACGGTTGTTCCATTGATTTTGAACATCTGTCTCACAAAGTCAATGACAAATGAGTACTCACAAACTCAACTAACTCAATGACAAAGTATTATAAAAAAAAAAAAACATCCACAGATGTTTACAATTGACTCATCAGCCCCACAAACCATATCACATCCCATTTCATCAATCATCAATATGCACAATGCCTCCCGTTCGTGCTCGTTTTGATGGACTTCGCACTTGATTCATAATCCTTGCACTTTTTCTAACCGGACGTGAGACTTCTTCTTCAGCTGTCTTGGGATGCGTTGAGTCTGATGGAGCTGCAATTGTCCTAGGCTGAACTGATTCAGAAGGAGCTGCAACTGTTGTAGGCTGAACTGATTCGGATGGACCTGCAACTGGGTTCTTCTTACTCTTCTTTCTTGTTGGTGCAGCAATGTCTTCTTCTTTGTTGGTGCAGCCGTTGATTCTTGAGTTCGGCCTTGAGAGATGAGAATCTCGAACTTCTCCCAGGAGCTTCAAAAAGAAAACTCAATTATCAACAAAAGTTTGCACTATAAATTAAATTAAATGCAGCCTATAAAACTTACATTAAGAATAACAGTTCCAGAATGGTCATCTGTATAAAGGCCATAACCATATTGTTTAAGCCTCTTCCCAAGAGCCCCTCTTGTTCGAAGGGGAGCATCACTTTGAGGTACTTGTGATTGGTTGCCTCTTCTTCTCGCATGTGATTTTTTCGGCTCTTGTGGCTGTTCAGCTACAGAAGGGGCTTCTTCGGCCAATTCTTCAGCTAGGCGTCTTGTAGATGGCCTTCTGCTGGTGGCTCTTGATTTGGCTTTGGCTTTCTTCTGGTTGTTTTTCTAGTTACACCTTCGGTAGGCTTTGGTGGTGGCCCTTGTGATGACCCTTCTAGCGGCCTTTGTGATGATCTTGGTGATGGATCTTGTGGTGGCCCTTCAGTTGGGCCCTCTATTAGCGGCTGAGCTCTAGCTTGTTTTCTTCGAACCTGAGAAAAAGGCAAAGGACATCATAAATATTAGAACGTAAATGAAAAGTAAACTCAAATCATTTAACCGTAGGGTATTTTTTTTTTCTCTGTTGCCGCTGAAGAACAGTCGACTTAACGGCCCTCTAGTTGTTTTAGCCAATCCCGTAGCTAGCTGTCTTTCACCTTCGGTTCTTTGAACATGCCATTCATTTTCAGGTATAGTAGGGGCTTCGGCCAATTCTTCACGTGTCACCGTGACCTGACAAGGACAAAAACATTACATATATGTCACTTATATCTATGTACATATTCATAACAAACCATAAAGCAACATAAACACAATTGTCATGACTAACTGGGTTTATTGTCGTCGATTGAAGAACAGTCGAGTCACTTCGCCTTTCTGTTTCTCCTTCTCCAACTGTCCCTTCACTAGGCCCTTCGGTTGGCCTCAATTGTTCCCTGCTTTGCTTCTTTAATTGACAACCCTTAATATTATGCCCGCTATGTGGCGAGAAAGAGCACTTTACCGGTACACCCGTCCTATTCATCCTATGGTGACATGAGTCCTCTCCCTCCGTCATTTTCCTTTTTTTCTTTGGTCTTCCCATTCTCTTCTTGAGTGGCAAAGGTTGAGGTGCTTCGCGTTCTGTTGGCTCCCAGAACTTGCTACTTCTAATTGGCTGCAACATAAATTGATACGAAGCAAGATATTTTGGTTTCTTGTACCAATCATCAAGGTAGTCTTCTGTGTTGTGGCCCTTCAATTGAATTGCACATATGGCATGTGCAGAAGGAATTCCACTGAGTTGCCATGCTCTACATGAACACTTCATCGTACCTAAATGGACAACATACTTATCGGAACCCTTCATTATCTCATATCCTTCATCCCCATTCCAAATGGGATGACAATACCTACTTGCAGCTAAGTTGTCATCCAATTTCTTAGCAATCCTAGGACCATATTGCTTAGTCCACTTTGCAAAGTGTCATCTCTTTGTCGTGCAGCGAGTCATGACCAAAACGCGTATGTCTTCAAGCATCGAGATAATTGGTTTACATCTAGCATGTATTATCCTCCCATTGAATGCTTCGCAGAGGTTGTTATCAATGTTATCACACTTGAATTCCTCGCTGAAGAACGCCCTACACCAATGCTTGGTCTGTTTGGAACAAAGTGCATCATAACCATCCTTTGTTAATTGAAGCATCTTTTCTTTGGCCACCCTAAAGTCAGCCATATTCGTGCTCTTTGCTAGCTGCCAAAATTGCGACTGCAACTTGTCCCCTTTATAGATCTTTGCCCAATTTGCGTATATGTGTCGCGCACACATTCGATGTTCAGCATAAGGCAACAGCTCAGCCATTGCGGGAACAAGTCCCTGCAATAATTGAAAATATAAAAAAAAAAAGTAAACAAATGACATGTTGATATCAAAAAGCAAACATTACCTTAAAAGTTTATAAAAAGCAAACATTACCTTAAAAGTTTATAAAAAGCAAACATTACCTTTTGTTGGTCGCTCATGAACGCCCACCCTGCCCCATTTGTTATCTCCAAATCAGTCATCAAATTTTTTAGGAACCAGGACCAATTGTCCTTGTTCTCTACCTTCACAACAGCCCAAGCCAGGGGAAACATTTGGTTGTTTGCATCTCTTCCAATTGCAGCCAGTAATTCTCCCTTGCATAAGCCCTTTAAAAAACACCCATCCAATCCTATAATCCGTCTACAACCAGATAAAAAACCTCGTTTGCATGCATCGAAACAAACATAGAGTTTATCAAACTTCGTCCCAACATCAGGAAGTGGTCTCTCCACGACCTCGAGATACACTCTACTTCCAGGATTTTGCAGCCTACACTCCCAAGCATAGTCCCACAACTGTCCATATTCACTGCTGTATCGACCAATGAGTATCTTCAGCACCTTTTGCTTCGATCTTTTACATTGATTCCTAGATATATTGATGCCTACCTGCTCCTTCACCAAAGCATCCCGAACCGAGTACTATTCATCGAGGCATCGGCTTAATCAATTCAAAGAAGTGCTTCGATAACCATGCACTTGTTACTCTTTTATTCTCAAAATTAATGGAACAAGTATGTTCCTCTTCGTAGGCTCTAATCTGGAAAGATCCAGTTTTCCTAACAAATGCGCCATAGATCTTCCATGGACAATTTTGCTGCGAACACCTAGCTCTTACAAAGGTCTTAGTGTTTCTAATGAAGTCAATGTTCCTTTGTGCAGCAATGGAGATCTTTAGTATAGCTTCCCTAAATTGTTTAGCATCATGAAATTTCATGCCTACCGACAAAGTGGGAGAGGCAACAGATGGATCATAAGAAGGAAACTTACTTTTCCTTTTCCTTCTATGCATAGGTCCTTCATCTTCTTCAAGCTCATCCGGGAAGTAGCATTCTCGACGCTTTCTTCATAGTCGGTCTCCTCGCCAAAGACACCAAAGATCCGTATGGCCTTCGGGTCTGTTTGGAACGTCAACGTCCTCGGCTACTTGCAAAGCTGCAAACTTAGCTGTCAAAAATCCCTTCGCTGTATTCTTGACTGTACAAGCTCCTCGTCGTCGTCATCACTTATAAAATTTTCAGCAGGCAACCTTCCATCATCATCATCAGTTGATTCAGCTACTTCCCAATCTAATCCAGAGATTGTGACATCACCTATGTCATCATCACTTTGGTGAACTGCATCTGCACTTCTCTCATGTTCATCATATCTTTCCTGCCCTCCTTCGTCCCTAACGTCAGTACTACCTTGAATACCATCTCCTTCTTGTCCTACTTCGGCACTCTCTCCATCATCATCTTCATCCTCACTTTCACTATTGTACTCAACAAATATTTTTACCTCTTCACCATGAAGATAATGGTATAGAACATCCCTAAGACCATTATCATCTTCTAAGCATCTCAAACCTTCGGCCAAGTCTTTCCCAGGAATACAATACAGCAGCTTCTGAACTTTACAAGGCAAATAAGTGTTTATATCCCTAAGAAATCCTATATAAGATGCTTTCTTTATATCCACAAAGATGGTGCCCTCATTTCCACCCTCATACTCCCACTCATCCTCCCCAATCACAAATTCCCCATTGTAGCAAACTATAACAGCGACATAATCCTTGTCATGCGCCATTACGCACTAAGAACAAGAAAAAGAATCATTAGTTTTTGGGACCACTAGACAATTGCACATGCGAGTCCCTCCACTCTCATGGACTTTAGTAAATAGAGGTCCCCACACTGAAAATATGCCCCTACATGACAGCCAAAAAAGCCAAAAAAGAGGTTGGCACTTTAAATATTTGCCTTCCTTTTCCTTAAAATATTAAACAAAACAGAGGTCCCCACAGCAATCACAGTCCAAGCATGTCTACTGCACTAAACGTGCGATGTGAGAGAATGTACATTAACTTAAGCAAATCAAAGCATATCATACTATAACATCAACTTAATCAAATCACAGCAGGATTATGTTCTTATTCAAGATTTTGGATTGATAAACATACCCTATAGAACAATCACAGCAGGGTTTTCAATTGATAAACATACCCTATACAGCAATCACAGCAGGGTGGTTTAAAGACATACCTTATACAGCGTCACAAACAGGGTGGTTCAAGGCAAACCTTATATACTCTCACAAGCAGGGTGGTTCAAGAACTTAGTTTTTTTCTCAAAATGGCATTAGTCACCTGCTTTACTAAGATGCTCTTAAGGAGATGCATAGATCACTATCTAACAATCACATACTCGACATTAGCTTCAAAGACAAATTCACCAAAATAATGAGAAATCTGGTTTCTTTGTGTAATGTCAGCAAGTTTTAGTTGAAGTGTATTAACACAAATTCCATCGGAGCTGTAATAAAATAATTGAGCCCTAATTAAATAATCAAGCGAACCCTAATTAAATAATCGAGCCCTAATTTCATCATAGGGGAGGGGGAGAATGAGCCAAACCTGGACAACTGATAATGGCAACTGACGACGGCAACCGATGATGGTGAGCGGTGAGCGGCGACGGCGACCAACAATGGCGACTGACGACGGTGACCAATGACTAGCTCTAGGCGTGAACGGCGACGAAGAGAAGGGCCTGTGATCTACCGTGAACGCGGGGCGAGGAACGGCGTTAGGTCAGCCAACCATAATTAAATAATCGATCGAGCCTAATTAAATAATCGAGCCCTAATTAAATAATCAAGCCCTAATTTCATCACGGGGAGGGGAGAAAGGATCGAACCTAGATGAGCGACGATGGTCAGTGGTGACGACGACCAACGATGGTGAGCGGTGAGTGGCGACGGCAACAAACAGCGGCGACTGAAGACGGCGACCGATGACCAGCTCTGGACGTGAACGGCGACGGAGAGAAAGGCCTTCGATCGATCTGTCATGCGAACGGGGAGGAACGACGTTTAGGTCATTGCACAATGACCTAAACGATGTCGTTTAGTTCAACGCACTCAATGTGGATGGACGACGTCGTTTTTGTCATCCACGTCGCCTTTAAAAAAAAAAAAACATTTGCCACATCAGTAAAAGAAGTCGCAGAAAATCGCCGGAAAATGCCACGTATGCAATTTGGCCGGATTTTGGCCGGATTGGCACTCAAGTGATCCCTTTAGCTCCGATTTTGGCACTTAAGTGTACCTTTCGTAAGTTATGGCACTTAAGTGTCCCTTTGGGCAAAGTTAAGGCACTTGAGGGGTCCGCACGTCGGCTAATGGCTTTAGGATTGATTCACTTGATAGTTTTGATATTCCACTTGTTGTGGTGGATGCTATTTTGGGTGAAAGTGTAGTTGACCTTTGTGATGGTAGGGTGGACAACCCATCGTCTCCAGATCTAGTGCAGTCAGATGTGGAAGATGTGGGATTGACGAATGAGCCCGGCTAGTAGTCATAGGATTGTTCTTCTTTTTGGTGGAGCGATCCCTGTTGTGTAGACTGACCCTTTTTGATGCACATGAACTCTGATCCATTTTTGGTGCATATAGTCTCTGATCTTGTGGGTGTATGTAAACTTTGGAATGATTATATATGAAAGTATATTGGTTTGTTTCTGAATTGATTTTTCCTGCTGTCATATCTTGTAAGTTTTATAGGGGTTTCTTAGTACGTTCTGCATGTGCATAATAATTGAATGGGGTTGGCGACACTACCTGGGAATGTCGCATTTACATGACCATGGCGGGTTGTTCACGTGTCTCGGGGTTCGGGACGTGACAGATTCAATCTTGGTTACTTTGATACCTACCCAGCATTTCAACAACAAAACTTATATTTGGTGTGGTGCTAATTTAGGCATTACATGAAGCTATTGACAACAAAAGCATAAGGAACATTTTTCATTTATTCTTAGTCCATTTCATTTTTCAAACATTGCATAAGGCTAAATTTGTCTCATTTTTGAATTAAAACTACACATGTTGAACATTTATCCACATCGAGTCTCTAAAATTTTGTTAATGTAGACTTTTTGAGACAATCCAATAATCTTTGTTATCTACATAAAATATTTCTTTTCCTACCAAATATGTTGCCTTTCTCATATATTTCATTCCAGAATTCTCTAAGAGAAACTTCTTGATTTTATATAGTAGCAAGCAAAATGTCACCAACACACAGAACTAGAAAAATAAAGTAGCTCTTATTGACCTTAACATGCCATTATCGAGAACTTGCTTAAGTTTGTATATTGACTTTTCTAACTTACACACCATGTGTTCCTTTTTCTTTAACTAAAAAGTCCTTAGGTTACCCCATATAAATCTCTTCCTCTAAATTCCATCAAGAAATGCAATTTTGACATTCATATGGCGTAATTCTAAATGTAATGAGCCATTAAATTAGTCTTTCTTGAAGACTAGTGAATATGCCTCCATATAATCAAATTATTCTTTTTGAGCAAAACCTTTAATAACAAATTTGGCCTTATACTGTTTGATATCACTTTTTGCGTCGCACTTGGTTTAGATCAACAGATTTCAACTCTTCTTCAATGCCATCAAACCATTTAGAAGAATCATCACATTCCGTGACTTGTTGAGTTTTATATTGACATTTTCATTGAAGAGTGTTTGAACTTTAGAATATTTGGTTATAGGAACTTTCATTCTAACTTTTTAAATGCAAGCATCACGAATTCTTTCACTTCCACCGATATCATCATTTTTAATGAAATTAGCATTTATAGATCCAATAATTCTTGCACTATAATTTTGAAAGTAAAATTTGTATCATTTGGATTACTTTGCAAAACCAGTGAAGTAATCACCGGTTGTTCTAAAATCCAACTTCTTTTCAACTTTCACCTTAACTTCTTAAATGCAAGCATCACACATTTTTTCACTGCCATTGATGTCACCATTTTTAATGAAATTAGCATTTCTAGATTCAATAATTCTGGCACTATGATTTTGACAATAAAATTTATACCCTTTAAATTTCTGTTCATATGAATTGTAAACTATTACTTCTGCTGAATTACTCCAAACATGTAAGTGTCGCAAACTACATTTCCTTCTTGTCTATAGTTCAAATAATATTTGGAACTTCCTACTAGGAACTTTATTTAATAAATATATAAAAATCTTTAATGCATATATCCACAACGATAAGGGCAAATATGAATAACTCATCACACATCTAACCATTTTCATTAAAATACAATTATGCCATTTTGTTGTACCATTTTATTATATCGTATCCATCATCATGTATTAAATACAAATACCATGTTTTTCAAAGAATTTAGCAGATGGACCCAACTATTGTCATGATTTATTATACTTTCCATAATATTGATTATCTTTATTTGACCTTACTATTTTCACATTTTTGTCTAATTGCCTCATAAGTTCTTTAATATAAATGATAAGTGTATTCACTAACTGAGATTTATCATGCAATAGATAAATATAACCCTAACGTGAAAAATCATTGATGACTATGATAAAATAGTTCCTTTATTAAAAGATGAAACATCAAAATGATTACATATATTAATATATATAATTCCAAGAAGCTTTGTACTTGTTGTGATACTTTTCTTATTGTGTTTTGTAGTTTACTTTTAATACAAGAAATGCACAATTCAAAATAAATGAAATATAAATTTGAAACAATTTCATTCTTCACTAATTTTGCATTTTTTCTTTGGATATGTGACCCAAACGTTTATATTACAAGTAAGCATTCTCATAACTATATTGTGTTTGGTGTTGACATTATGTTGCAATGTCATTAAAGTTTCAACAAAAGCATTATCAAGTTCAAACTACTATAACATAAAATTCAAGTTCAAATATCTAGAACAAAACTCAAAAGAAAATTCCATTACATCAAGTTTTAACAAAGAAACTAAATTGCGAGAAAATATGAGTACATAAAGGGTTTGAAACACATTCAAATAATCCCCAGTATTGAAAACCAACCAACAAGTGTTGATGCCTTCAACTAGAACTTTGTTTCTATTCCTTGTGAATACATAGTTTTCATTTGGTTTTATGGTGTGGATTGCTAGAAATCCTTATATTATATTTGAAACATGAGTGATGACACTAAAATCAATACACTAAATATTGTGAAGAATTTTAGTAGAGTTTAATTCAAAACATGTTAAAACACAATGCTTACATTTCTTTCTAAACCAAGTTTTACGTTTTAGGCAATATTTCTTTGAGTGTCCAATCTATTACAAAAGTGACACTTTGATAAAATTGTGTTCTTTTTTGTGAATTTGAAAAAAGCAATGCAGTTCATCCAACGATAAACCTAATAAAAATTATAGAGCTATGACACAATCAAATCCTGAACGAACAAAATGTTGAATTGAATCGTACTAGTTTCTATTGGGGGTTATTACTCAATTTTGTACTTCTTAGAAGAGTCATTTATATCGGGAAGTCCTTTTTTCTTGCTCTTCCACTTTTCCTTTTTTATGGAATTCTTTTTAGCTTCCTAATCACTTGAAATTAATAAAATGAGATTTTTGATTCTTTAACCTTGTTTTGTAACATCCTCAATTTTGACATTTCTTTTGGTTCTAACTAGTAGGCCAAGGATCGAAGTATGCCAATGTGGGAAACCGACCTAGTTGAGAAGGCAATTGATGCCTATGATAATCATATGTAGGGTGGCTTGGTCACGAATTCCGGGTGTGTCAGAATAGTGGATAGGGGATGTACACAAAAAGCTCATACCTAGTTTTGGTTGTACTTCTGTGGTCTACTCCTAATGGTTGCCATTTTTTTTTTTAAATGGACAAGATAGAACCTTCTAGAATATCCTAGGTTCTTCTTGAAAAAGTATGACTCACTACTTTGGAAAGATATTTCTAGATTTGGTAATCATTACCAAATATTCATCTTGGCATTTAAATAAAGGATCCTCGACAAGTTTTCCAATAAAAATGAGAAACCTTAGGCAATTATGGCTACTTTCTGACCTATGTGCCACCTAACCTCCTTCAAGGTGCCATTTAATTAAAGTGGCTTGTTCTCTAAGAATGAACCAAGTCCTTAAGTGGACCAATCAAGAAAAGACATGGTAGAAGATTCTAGAATGCTTGAGGAGCAAATTCTTAAATTTAGAGTACAAGTCCCTGGTGACGAGATCTTTTGTACATTTGGCCATTCTTCAATTTAGACATGTGGCAAATATCCAAACCTCATAATTACCCAAATCTAAGCCATTAATGAAGATGGTGAGTCATTAGCTTAGGTGGTCTTAGGAAGATTATGTAATGATGGCCAAAAGATTTGGCTTGGAAGATAAGTTGGTGACTCATAAGCTTAGAGGTCCCATTGGAAGATTTTAGAGAGAGACACACAACTTGGGGAGTAAGTTTTGCTAAGGACATGTGAAGAATATCTAGCCTAATGATTACATAAAATCTAAGCATTAAATGCAAGAAGCTTAGTTACTAGCTTATGTGTCCCTATAGAGATATGTTCATCATTACAATAAGATTCTCCTTGGAAGCAAGTAGGCTAAGTCATGATGGTATGGAATAGGTAGTCCAATAAGAAGATGGCAAGTGTTCTCCTAAGACCCTAGGCATGCCACCCTACAAACTAGGTTTGCCACCTCGACTTTATAATTGTGCCACTCTAAGAAATGTGATTGGGTCATTTGGATAAGTAATGATGATGTTGGTGCCTATAAAGAGGAGGAGCCCCCCCATTCATTTCCATAATTTTTTAGCCCTCTTGCCATTCACACACCATTCTCCCATTTCTTTCATTTCTCTCGACCTTACACCATCGCCCCATCAAGTTATCCAAGTTAGGTCCAAGTTATGCCTTGGGCCATGGAAGGGTCTCGCTTGGTTCGGATCGGCGTTGAAGTGTGTCAGAATGAACCATGCTTGGTAGATCAATATTGAGGTGTACCAATCCAAGTCTTGCTTGGCATAGGTCGGTATTTGGTCGGTCAGTTCAAGCCACGAACCTTATGCCTTGTCCAACATATTATGTAGTTATGGTACTATAGAACACGATACACACACACACTTGCAAGAGCAGGCCCTCGGGCCTTATAAGTGTGGGCTAAGAGGAAAAATAATAAACTGGTTTGTGTGTTGTATAACGTGTGATTACTAAATGAAAGATAAGACTCATCGTCTCATAGCGTTGGTGACGATGCCTCGTTCATGAGAACGAGATGCTTGGTGAATTTCGGATGTCCGATGGATTCCAAATGCCCGATAGATTTCGGATGCCCAGTGGATTCTAGATGTCCAATGGATTTAGGATGCCCAACCAAGTTTGGATGATAGTCGTCACCATTGAATTAGGGGATGTTGTCTAGAGAATTCCAGAAGAATTGTAAGAACAATTATGATAATAAATGAACCCCTTTTGTGCATGTTCTTTGTGATGGCTTTAACTGTTCGAGCATTAGAGGTAAATTGAGCTCTTGTCATACACATGGGTGACTTGTTGGAATATATTTTACAATCGATTTGATGTTTGACATTGTTGCAGTTATGCTCACGTATCTAGTTCGATGGCGAGGCATCCTCCTAACTGGAGTTTAGTGAGTTTACTTATTGAGTGTCCGACTCAATCCCTTATTTTCAGACTTGAAGGACGGAAATCTCATGTTAGTTTTGGAAGCTACAATCATATTAGAAGAGATAGGATTTCTCCTAGCCTATATGGAAACTTGTAGTGTGTTGTAAAAAGAAGAAAATGGCTTGTGAATATATTGTTGTAATATGAAGTAATGTGTTCTGTGTGATGTATGTTCCAATCTTCCAACTATTATTTGTTTAGGGAGTTGTTGGTTCATGTTTTTACATGTGCATGATAACAAGACAAAAAGAACTGGGACGACGAGGAGCCTAGGACGTCGAGAAAATAACCTTTGCCACTTAGGACCTTGGAGATGGAGTTGGGGTCACTACATTTTTGGTATCAAAGCGGGATTATTACTTGGAGTGATAAAGTGCGTTGGGAGTCATGAGATAGTTAGCTAGGAAAATATAAATGCACACGATCATTTGCTTGATTGATTTCTTGTGTGGTAGTAGCTCATGACTTCCTTTAATTGTGATGTGGCAAAACTTTCTTAGACTTTGTATAGTTGTCTAGCTAGTAGAGAACATGAGTGCTTGAGATCGGGTGACTTCAAAAGGAAAGTTGAATCAGGACCCCCGACTAAATGGAATTCTACAAGCTTTTACGACCATTGGAAGCCTAATGCAGCAGCAGACACAACAACAAGTAGCTTGAGCTTCTAGAAATGTTTTCACAACTAGAAACAAAAATGGAAATGGTGAACATTCTATGCGAGGATTGGTTGAATAGTTTTTTAAGCCGCGAACCCCAAAGTTATTTGGACAAGAGATCCTCAAAGAAGTATAAATTAGAGTGGCACAACGAAAGCAGGGCAGAGCTGAAGTTTCCAGTAAAGTATTGGCATGGCTCCATTTGAGGCTCTGTATGGTCGAGCTTACAGAAGACCGGTTTGTTGAAACAAGGTCGGGAAAATGAAAATCACTAGTTCAAAGTCGGTCTAACTTACTTCAAATGCCATGTAGGTAACCGACCATGTTTTTCTTAAGGTGTCACCTATGAAGAGGAGTGAAGTTAAGTTTAGGTACGCATTTAAATTTCGGGGATGGAATTTTTTTAGAGAGAAAAGTTATAACATCCTTAATTTAGACAATTTTTTTTTTTATTCCAACTAGTAGGCTAGGGATTGGTACGTCAATAGTGGGACTAGGCCATTGAGCCTGGGACATGGGCCACCGACCTAGCCGATAAGGCAATTTTTGCCTATGATAACCGCGACGAATCTAGGGTGTGTAGGAATGGTTGATAGGGGATGTATACAAAAAGCCCTTACCCAGTTCTGATTGCACTTCTGTGGTCTATTTCCCATGGTTGCCATATTCTTTAAAAATGGACAAAATATAACCTACTAAAATATCCTAGGTTCTTCTTGAAGAAAAATGATTTACCACTTTGGATAAATATTTCTAGATTTGGTAATCATTACCAAAGATCCACCTTGGCAATTAAATAAATGATCCCGACAAGTGTTCAAATAAAAATGAGACACCTTAGGCAATTATGGCTACTCTATGAGCTAGGTGCCACGTAACCTTCTTTTGGGTGCCACCTAATTGAAGTGGCTAATTCTCTGAGAATGAACCAAGTGCTTATGTGGACCAATCAAGAGAAGACATGGTAGAAGATTCAAGAATGCTTGAGGAGCAAGTTCTTGAATTTTGGCGTGTAGTAAATATCCAAACCTCATAGCTGCCCAAATTTAAGCTATTAATGAAGATGGTGAGTCATTAGCTTAGGTGGCCTTAGGAAGATTATGTAATGATGGCCAAAAGATCTAACTTGGAAGAGAAGTTGGTGACTCATAAGTTTAGATCATGGAAGATTCGAGAGAGAGAGAGAGAGAGAGAGAGAGAGAGAGAGAGAGAACTTGGGGAGTAAGTTTTGTTAAGGACATGTGAAGAATATCTAACTTAATGATTACATAAAATCTAAGCATTAAATGTAAGAAGCTTAGTCACTAACTTAAGTGTCCCTATAGAGATTTATTTATCATTACAATAAGATTCTTCTTAGAAAGCAAGTAGGCTAAGTCATGTTGGCATTGAATAAGTGATCTAATAAGAAGATGGCAAGCATTATACTAAGGCCCTAGGCATGCCACTCTGCAAACTAGGCTTATCATCTTGACTTTATAGCAGTGCCACCCTAAGAAATGTGATTTGATTATTTGGATAAATAATTATGAGGTTGGTGCTTATAAGTAGGAGGAGCCCTCAATTCATTTCCATCATATTTTTAGCCCTTTTGCTAGTCACACACCATTCATCATATTCTTTCATTTCTCTTGGCCTTACACTATCGCCCCATCAAGTTGTCCAAGCTAGGTCAAGTTGTGCCTTGAGCCATGGGCAAGACTCGCTTGGTTCAAATTGGCGTCAAGGCGTATCAGAATGAACCATGCTTGGCAAGTCGGTATTGAGGTGTACTGATCCAAGTCTTGCTTTTCGTAGGTCGGCACTTGGATAGTTTGTTCAGGCCATGAACCTTATGCCTTGCCTAGCATATTATGTAGTTATGGTACTATAGAACATGATGTGCACACACTTGTATGAGCATGCCCTCAAGCCTTGTAAGTGTGGGCTAAGATGAAAAATAATAAACTGATTTGTGTGTTGTATAACGTGTTATTAATGAAAGATAATACTCATTGTCACATAGCGTTGGTAGGGATGCCTCGTCCATGAGAACGGGTTGCCTGGTGGATTTAGAATGATTTCAGATGCCCGATGGATTTCGAATGCCCGACTAAGTTCGGATGATAGCCTTTACCCTTGGATTAAAGGATGTCTAGAGAATTCTGGAAGAAATGTAAGAACAATTATGATAATAAATGAACCCCTTTTGTGCATGTTCTTTGTGATAGTTTTAATTGTTGGAGCATTAGAGGTAAACTGAGCTCTTGTCATACACATGGGTGAGTTGTTGGAATATATTTTACTATTGATTTGTTGTTTGGCATTGTTGTGGTTATGCTCACGTATCTAGTTCGATGGTTAGGCTTCTCCTAATCGAAGTTTAGTGGGTTTACTTATTCCCTTATTTTTCAGACTTATAGATACGGAAATCTCATGTAAGTTTTGGAAGCTACAATCACACTAGAGGAGATAGGATTTCTCTTAGCCTATATGGAGGCTTGTAGCTTGATATAAAAAGAAAAGAGGGCCCATAGGAAAAGAAAAGGCTTATAAATGTACTGTTGTAATATGAAGTAATGTGTTCTGTGTGATGTATGTCTTAGTCTTCTAGTTATTGTTTTTTTAGGGAGTTGTTGGTTCACGTTTCCACATGTGCATGATAACAAGACCACGACGAGCTTGGGACGTCACAAAAATAACATTTGCTATTCAAAACCCTGGAGATGGAGTTGAGGTTGCTACGTGTTTCCTCTTAAACAAGCATATTGGCAAATTCATTTGCATTACACTTATCTTTTATGACGTTCTAGTTTATATGAAATGACTAGTGTTATCATAAGACAAGGAATTAAGTAGGAACTATACTAAACATTATTCATTTACATTTTTCTCTATTCCTTAAATTTACTACCAAGTTCGTTATGTTAAGTATATGTTTATGCATGGTACGTGAACTGTGATATCCTAAAATTTCAATTATGTCTTCAATTAGATAAATCGGGCCTTTCATCGCACACTTTTAGTGCTATTCTTTGAGCTGATTATTCATGAGATAACTAGACTATCTGAGGAAGTCATTAAGGGATTTTAATTTAATAGACTTAAAAATTTGATTAGGAATCGATGACTCGACCGTGCTCATTTGCAGAGATCATTACAGCACAATTAAAAATCAATCATAGATCAAAGATAGCTTGTTTCGACTGAGATAAGTGATCAAAGTGTGGGTGATTCCACCAGATTGTGAAATCCTCGTCAATCGGCACTATATTGATTTTTCCATCTTTTTGGTATCCTATGTCCATATTTGAAGCATCGAAATTTTCATGACAAATAAGAGTTGCTAATGTGTTGAAGACATACATTGTGACTCGAAATAAATCGATCACAGGTTAATTGCACCAAAAATTTCTAAGAGCTACATGGTATGCTAGGTCACACTAAAATTGCACTAGATTGAAATTAACCGCAGAATTTAAATTTGATTTCAGAAATTGAATGTTTTATCATGTCACAAGTCATTTTAGGAACGTCGACTCATTCTTTGAAGATTTTTCTACAAATTGAGATTTTTGATGAAATTTCAAAGTGAGACTGTTTTTGTCTGGAAAGTTCAGGGGACTATTTTTTATTGCGTTTTTGGGATGCAAGTTGGTTCTATTAGCGTGGAAAAATATCAATTTGATTGAGGACTTGTTTGTAGAATTTATGGGAGCTGTATTGATTTAATTCAAGTGGGAATTGAAGTGAAATTGAGGGAAATGTTGCAAAATTCATAACCCCTTTGGTCCACCCCCTTTGGACCATCTCATTAGCTTCTAAAGGAAGCTTGAAGGCTGCAAGAGGCTGTGGGAGCCAGCTAGCCATGGTGGGGCATGGTCAAGGGGACAAAAGGGGTAGGATTGAGCCAAGGTGGCCCCCTCCATGGAAGCTGTCCCTTTCTTCTTCTCCATTGGTTGCTTTCTCAATTTCCAACTCCTAGAAGCTCTGAAAATAACAAAGAAATCGAGCTCAGCTTTCCACCCCTTGCCTGTCAACGTCCGTTGAAGCTCAGACAACCGCCGCACACTGCTCGCTTGCTTTGTGCATCCCTTGCGCGTTGTCCTGCCCAATCGCGATCCCTGCCGCATCCTCTCGAGCTCAGGCTGTCAAATCGAGCATGCCAGGCCACCATTTGTTGTCGTCATGGTCGCCGGAAGCCTTGCCGCCGCCCCTGCCCACTCGTTAAAGCCACCGATCATCCTCTTTGGCCGTTTTGCAGCCCAACCGGCCTTCGAAGCAACTCCTTTGTCCCATCAACAGAATCAAAGCCCCTAGGTCAGCTGTGCATTATTTGGCCCACTTTGAACCTTTTCCGGGCTTCAAAAGGTGCCCCTGCTTTGGAGTTTGTTGATTGTCTCCACTTCGCCTTTCTAGTGAACTTATCAGATCGCAAAATCGATGAGTTTACTCAGTAATCTCCACTTAGGGAGTTAATTATGCTTAATGGTTAATTATTTTAGGTTAAATATGGATTATGTGGTTAGTTAGAATATTTTAGCAATTTAATTAATTATTATTACGTGTTAGGTGGTTAGAGTAGCGTAATTAAAAACTAGATAAATTGTAGTATTTATCTAATTAGGTTGGGAATTTTTTTAGGCCCGTTTTGATATTTAATTAGGGTTTTCCGGCCTAAGTTGCATTTATTAGTATTTATTAGTTTATTTTTGTAATTATTTAATTATTTATTATTTTCCAAAGATTAGACTAGGATAGCTAGTGACCGCAATTTTGTGCTGATTGCAAAATATGAATGGTTTATTTAATTGAATGCTAAATGTTGCAAATTGAGTATTGATTGTAATTTTGGGTATCCCAAAATTTAGTATTCTCAGTATTTAATTAGAAAATTACTGGGCATCGATTTACAACACCAAAAAATGTTTTTATCGACTATATAATTAGTGGGATTTTATGAATTATAGATATTATACTTTTGGTTGAGGCCTACCGTGTACCTACACATGATTATTTTTACTAGGTATTCTGAAAATGGTGAAATTGTCAGTGGACGAGTATAATATACATATATCGGCTTTGGTGAGCTATACGATCTATCTATATCAGCTTGTGGGAGCTACTATCTATCGATATCAACTTGTGCATGCTACTATCTATTCTTTTAAGCTTGTGTGAGCATAGTCAGTGTTGATTGTACTGGGTAGATAGTATTGAATTGATAGATAGTATTGATTAGATTGATTGATAGATAATATCGTTGGGGTTGAATTGATTGGTTGAGAGTGTAAATTGTACTGACTTGCAGGAAGGAACTAAGGTAAAGGTAAGTCCTCTATTTTGTGCATGCTTAGATTGCCTTGGGATTTATTTTCTTCTTAGTCGAAGTTTAGGGAGTGAACTTGCTGAAACATCATCTCACCCCATTGTGGGACAACATTTTCAGGTCCTTAGATGGCAACTCTTCCCGAGCTGTTGGCCAATTGAAGGTCACCGAGCAGGTATCTTATATTTCGCTCCATGGGAACCCAAGAGGATGGGCCTATGAACTTGTGAAGTTCGTGGTTTGAGTTGATGCGGGTCTACCCGATAAAGTAACTCATCAATATAGATCATGATATTGTTGTGAGCGGAATGGACAAAGAGAAGGTCCCATATCGGAATTTGAGGTCCCTATGTCAGTGCTGGAGGTTGCTTTTGGAAAAGGTATGGCAGACCCTTTAGGTGGTTCAATGGGGGACCCGAGTCAGTTGGATCTAGGGTCCCAGGAGTATTCAGTTGATGACTCGAATGATTAGAGAATTTGTAGCACTCTACCCCCTTTTTGTAGACCCTGTATATATCGGCTAATATTGTATATGACATAGTTTGATGTGTATACAAGTGTGCTGTGATTTAAAAAATTTGTAACCCAACTTTTCCATCCCACCTCGTTGTTTTATGGGGATTTAATTATTCACTTCCGCATGCATATTAAAATGAATGGGTCAGTGACGCATCCTGGAACGTCATTATTTAATTGACCACAAAGGGATGGGCACGCGCTGGAGGGGGCGTGACATCCCCATTAAGTGGTATAAGAGCAGGTTAGTGGTTGGAGTGATAATGTGCGATGATTTATGGGATAGTTAGTAGGATTGGCCTTTATTTTATACTGGTGCATGTTTGTGATAGTTGTTTAATAGAGTTGTTTGTTTGGGGTCACTCAGCTTCTAATTCTGTGTGGAATTGGAAGGTAGATTTCAGCAGAAAACTTGCATCATGAGTGATTAGGAGTATATGACTCCTAAAAAGAGAACCATATGGCTTATTACTTGGGGTAGGACACCGACGAGTGTTGGTACATGAGGAGGCCGTGGTAGAATGCCAGCTCAAGCTAGCACCAATGGAGTAGAACTGCCTACTACTGGTGCTGGGGTAGTAGCCCTAAGGATCCAAGGTTTGTTGGGATCATGCAAGCGCTCGAGATGCTAGGAAATATGATGGATTAGCAAGCTCAGATTCAAGCTACCAATGCCGTTGCTTCAACTACCACTACCACAACTACCACTAATGCAGCCACGGATGCTGCTACTGCTATTGCCGCACCTATAGCCGCACCTACTAAGGTTCCACCAGGAAACGAGGTCACTAGGAGACCGATGTATAAGTTGGTGGAATAGTTTCTAAAGTTGAACCCACTGATGTTCATTGGGGTAGGAGACCCCGAAGCTGCAGCTCTATAGATCCAAGGCTTGGAGAAGGCCTTTGCACTATTAATGTGTATTGAGGCGGAGAAGGTAGTCATTGCAATCTACCAACTGTAGGGAATTGCAAGTACTTAGTGGAGAGCCACCCAAGGAATAATATTCCCTGAAGGTGTAGTCCCGAAGTGGAATGCCTTTGTCGAGGTCTTTAATAAGTATTTCTTTGATAGTGCTAGAGAATTGAAGATGGCGGAATTTCAGCGCCTTCGCCAAGGTACGATGACTATAGATCAGTATGAAGCGAAGTTCATTGAACTATCGTAGTACACCCCGAATTGGTTAAGAATATGGTAAACCGAGTTAGAAGGTTTAGAGATGGGCTTAGATTGAAGTAAGAAGCTCGCTAGTGCATTGAATCTAAAGAACTATAACGACCTTTACGAACGGGCCCAACTAATAAAGAGAGATTAGAACGAACGAGTTGCTTTGTTCGGATCGAGATTCATTTTAAATAGAAACAGAAACCAGTTTGGGAAGAGGCCCATGACCGGAGGAAGATTTTAGGTTTCGCCCAATAGGAAGGGTGGAGTTGGTAAGTCAGCACCACATCAGAATGGCGCGTGTTGCTTCTGTGGAAGGCGACATGGCTTAGTGGTGCATGTTTTAAGTGTGGCCAACAAGGTCATATGGCCAGAGATTATCCTAGAAGACAAAGGGTACAATAGCAATTATCGCCGCCACCACTGATGGGTTAGATTAAAGGATTCGCATTGCAGAACGCACCGCAGGGTGGACAAATCAAACCCCTAGCTCAAGGAACAGTGTATGCAATCAGAAGAGGTTAGGCAGAGGATGTGTCTAATATAATTACAGGTACGGTTTCGCTAAACGACCATGCTGCTTATGCTTTATTTGACCCTAGAGCGACTCATTCTTTTATCACTGACCAATATGTTAAGTTGATAGGATTAAGTCTTGAATTGCTG
Source organism: Eucalyptus grandis (assembly GCF_016545825.1). Classification (NCBI taxonomy): domain Eukaryota; kingdom Viridiplantae; phylum Streptophyta; class Magnoliopsida; order Myrtales; family Myrtaceae; genus Eucalyptus; species Eucalyptus grandis. The sequence continues at coordinate 10,725,963 of NC_052615.1, forward strand.
GAGTCAATTGTTAGCATATCTACACTATTAAAGGATAATGTGTTAGCTGTATTGGGTTGTCTTAGTTGCAAGTTAGTGATTGGTGATCGAGAGAGCATGATAGACTTATTAGTCCTAGCCCTGTATGACTTTGATTTGATAATTTGTGACGCCCCGAACTTCGCGCGCGCCCACATCCCACCATGGTCATGCAAATGCGACATTCCCAGGTAGTGTCGCCGACCCCAGATGAATTTATTAATGCGCAAGCGGAACGTATAAGAAACCCCTTACCAAGAACATACGGGATAGGACAGCAGGAACATCAATTCAAAATCAACAGCATACTTTCATACATCCATTACAATTCAGGGCTTACATACACCAACAGGATTCGGAGGCTATATGCACCAAAAATGGGTCAGAGTCTATGTGCATCAAAAAGGGTTAGCCTACACAACATGGAACAGTCCGCCAAAAAGAAAAGACACGGTCCTAGGACTACCGGGAATCCCCGTTCGTCGATCCCACATCCTCCGGATCGAGTCACCCCCAGATTGCGGGGGCGTAGCGTTGATCACTCGACCATCGGGCTGATCTACCACATCATCTCCCAAAATGGCGGTCATCACCGCCAATGGAATGTCCATGCTGTCTAGAGGGCCAATCCTAACACCATCCGCTCCGGTACGAAACCAAGCCCTAAACGTATAAGGTACTCTACTATCCACGCTCACCTCGACCCAAATGAGGGTCCTAACCAACTGGTAAACCCAGGGACTTCCAGGATCAGGGGCACTCTCAGTCGTCTGGTCAATCACCGTCGGTAGGCCGCTCATCTCCGGGGGTCTCGCCATCTACGGTCCTGTAATGTTTTCCCCAAACTGGGATGAGACTTTGTCTCAGCAAGTTCACCCCTCCTAAACCCCTATTAGAAAGTAAATACACCCCAAAGTAGTTTAGCCACGACATCGAGAAGACTTACCTCGTCTTAGCCCTCATCTGCAGGTTAGCACAGTTTATATAATTCAACCATGTGCAATTATAATAACCAAACGACTGTAGCACAATCACATCATCAGAACAATTCAACCACTTGGATCGTCTCAGCGATCAATCGGCTCGGCCGATTACATGTCATTCTAGCAAATCAACCATTGCTCTTAATCACGGCCCTATAGGAAGGTTTAACAACCAGTGGCAATCACGGCCCCACTCGGCACGACCTTTAATTTGGTGGTCCATCACGGCCTCACTAGGCACGACCTCTCATAGGTGGTCCATCACGGCCTCACTAGGCACGACCTCTCGTAGGTGGTCCATCACGGCCCTATTAGGCACAACCTCTAGTAGGTGGTCAATCACGGCCCCATTAGGCACGACCTCTCTTAGGTGGTTTATCGCGGCCCTATTAGGCACAACCTCTCATAGGTGGTCTATCCCGGCCTCACTAGGCACGACCTCCAATCGGTGGTTAATCACGACCAATCTCCCATAAATTCCCACACTTAGGGTTTTCTAAAGAATCCTCATAAATCACAATCACACTCAATTCACCACAATTAATCATCAACTCAAATTCTACATACACAAAGCAGCAATCGGCACGAAATTTAGAGAATTTAGGGTCCCGACAAAATTTTCGGAATTTAATAAATAATTTAATTTATTCCGAAAATCAAAATAATAATAATAATCATATTTTCCACAATCCACATTCAATTTATAAGATCTGGCCATCAATTTCATAATCCGAATACACCGCAGCGACCGGCACGAAATTCTCGAGCAACTAGGGTCAAAATAAATTTTTCGAGTTTTTTTTTTTATAAAACAATATTTTAATGAATTTCGGAATAAGATATATTATTAAATAATCCAACAATTTCGAAGCTTTTATTTAAATCATAAATAAACTCCTTTAAGTCACATCAAGGTTATTTAAAAATAAACATACTTAACCATTAAACTAAACACCATTTATCTTAATAAATCCTCTTAATATAATCCATACTAATTAAGCCTATCTATCCACCTAATCACAATCAACCTAAGTTAAACATACTTAGGGCATCATTAACTCGCTAATCGCGGATTAGTGAGGTAAACTCACCGGAATCGCTTTCCGATGGGTCTCCGGCGAAGAGCACGACGACGCCAACGACAAACCTACACGGACCAAGACCAAACAAGCATCAAAAGGGGACCAAAATGAGCCCGGAAGATCCTAGATCTCGCTAGTTTTTCTTTCCAGCACTAACCGAGCTTGAGGGGATGGCGGAACGGCGACGGAACGGTGGAGAAACGGTGGCGGCGTGCGACGGCGGCGAGACGGCGACGACGGGCGAGGCGGTGATGAATGGCGACCAGTGGCTCGGCGAGGGGACGGCGGCGACGAAGGCGCGACTTGCTCGCACCCGGGGCCTCACACGCGAGGCTTCGCACGCAGACGAGCGGCGACGGAGGTGGCGTGCGACGGCGACGACGGAGGCGAGCGGTGGCGTGCGGACGACGAAGAAGCGGACGGCAGCTCGGGCGAGGGAGGATCCGCGATGGCTTCTCCTTCGTTTTTTCTTTCTTTCCCTCCCAATCTCTCTCCTCTCAAGGTTGAAGATGAAGTGGATGGGACACCCCCACTTTTGGTGGGCCAATCGGCCGGCGACACTTGTCAAGCTCTCCTTAATTTTGGCCTCCACCATGACATCACTGCTGATGTCATTTTCCACTAACTCAATTCCTCACAACATCTTTCAATAGGTCCAATTCATTTTCCGCCGGGGTCCAAGCTCTTGCACATTTAATTATTTCAATTTCCATCAATTCTCTTCTAATTGAGTCCAAATTAAAGTCCATGAATTAATCCAATCTTCCTAATAAGATTTGCAACACCCTTAGACTTTCAAATTTCAAAAATTCAATTTCAATTTCACGGTTAATTTCACTCTAGTGCGATTTTAGCGCGCCTAGTCCACCGAGTGGCTTTTGGGAAAATTTTCTTGCATCCGACCCGAGGGTGATCAGTCCCCAAGTCTGACGCGGTAAAATTCCTTAATTACTTCACTCAATAAACTAGTTCTCTTGTGAGTGGCCAACTCTGAGAGACGAACTATATGCACAGATGAATTGCCCGACTCAATTGACTGAAAATAAACTTGAGAAAAATCGGGATGTCACATAATTGGCATGGACTTGCTCACCAAGTAACGAGCTAAGATGGATTGCTATCGTAAAGCGATTCAATTTGACCCGTTAAAGGGTGAGAGTTTCAAGTTTGTTGGAAGTCGAGGAGGACCCTCGATTACATTGATCTTGTTGCTTGAGGTAACCCATTTGTTAGAGTTGTCAAAGTTACTTGGTAACTATCGTGGATACGACAGTTGAGGAGCTGAAGATCGAAGATATCTCAGTGGTGCAAGAATTTCCAGTTGTATTTTCGAAGGAATTGCCAGGCTTACTACTAGAGAGTGAGATCGAGTTTGTGAATGAATTAGCACCCAAGGGACAGAGCCAATTTCTAAGACTCATTACCGGATATCATTATCTGAGTTGAAAGAATTGAAGGTGCAGATGCAAAAGTTATTGGATAAGGGATTTATACATCCCACTGCATCACCTTGAGGGGCACCGGTTCTATTTGTGAAGAAGAAAGATGGTTCGTTGCATTTGTGCATCGACTATCGTCAACTCAATCAGGTGACAATGAAGAACAAGTATCCACTGCCGAGGATCGACGACTTGTTTAATCAGTTACAAGGAGCGTCGATATTTTCAAAAATTGACTTGAGGATATGATATCATCACCTGAGGATCAGGAAGGAGAACATTCCAAAATCAGCGTTTCATACTTGATACGGCCATTACGAGTTCATTGTAATGTTGTTCGGTTTGATGAACGTCTTAGCTGCTTTTATGGATTTGATGAATTGAGTGTTCAAGAATATCTGGATCAGTTCGTGATCATGTTTATCGATGATATTTTGGTGTATTCGAGATATGTTGAGGAACATGAGTCATCTGAGAATAGTACTGTAGACTTTAAGGATTCATAGATTATACACTAAGTTTAGCAAGTACGAGTTTGGTTGATTCATGTAGCATTTCTAGGTCACGTGATTTCAAGTGAAGGAATCTATGTGGACTTGACCAAGATTGAAGTAGTGATTAACTGACCAAGATTGAAGTAGTGATTAAGTGATCAAGATTAGAAGATTTCTGGGTTTGGCAAGTTATTACAAAAGGTTTGTGGAAGGATTTTTAGCTTTAGCATCGCTATTGACTCGATTTTTGAAGAAAGAAGAGAAGTTTGTGTAGATAGACAAGTGATAGCATAGTTTCCAAAAGCTTAAGCAGAAGCTGACTACTGCACCTATGCTGACCATTCCATGTGGTCTTGGAGGGTATGAGATTTATAGTGATGCATCATTAAAAGGATTGGGTTACGTGCTATTGCAACATAGTAGGATTGTTGCTTATCCTCCCGCTAGTTGAGACGTCACGACTTGAATTACCAGACGCATGACTTAGAACTTGCAGCAATCATTTTCGCTTTGAAGATTCAGAGACATTATTTGTGTGGGAAAAGATTCCAAATCTTCACTGATCATCAAATTCTCAAGTATTTATTCTTTCAGAAGGAGTTAAATAGGAGACAACGTCGTTGGATGGAACTTCTGAAGCACTATGATTGTGATATTTTTATATCACCGGGGAAAGACGAATAAGGTCACTGACGCCTTGAGTTGGAAGTTTTCAATTGCACAAATGATAGTTAAGGAATGGGTTTTACTCGAGAGAGCTTGAGATTCGATTTTCAAATTTGAGATAGGCCACCTTTCGAATCTTATGGATACCCTCAGAATTGAGCCGAATGTTCAGATCAGGATACCGATAAGAGAAAGGCTGATTTTCAGATTTCTAAGAACGGAACACTAAGGTTCCAGGGATGATTGTGTGTACCTGATGATGTAAAGCTTAGAGAAGAAATCTTATCAAAAGCTCATCGTACCAGTTATAGCATACATCTTGGTAGTACGAAGATGTATCAGAATCTGCACAACACTACTGGTGGTTTGGTATGAAGGTGGATATCGCCAAGCTTATCGCCAAGTGTCTAATGTGTCAACAAGTGAAGGCACAACATTGTAAGCAATGGGACTTTTGCAACCTCTCGAGATTCTAGAGTGGAAATGGGAGTACATCACAATGAACTTTTGACAGGCTTGTCGAGGAGTCAAAGAGGTAATGATTCCATTTGGGTAGTGGTCGACAAATCGACAAAGTCGTCTCACTTTATTGCAGTATGGAAGGACCTTGATTTGGATAGGCACACGGAGTTGTACATGTGTCAGATAGTTTGATTGCATGGAGTACCGGTAACGATAACTCCAGATCGAGACTCAAGATTCATAGCTACCTTTTGGAAGAGTTTGTAGGATGCCTTAGGAACGAAGCTACAATATAGTATGGCATATTATTTTCTGACGGATGGCCAATTTGAGAGAATGATCCAAACCTTTGAGGACATGCTGCGAGCTTGCGTGCTAGATTTCAAGGGAAGCTAGGAAGAACAGCTTCATCTTGTCGAGTTTGCCTTCAGATGTCTCATTTCAAAGCATTGTATGGTAGAGCATGCATAATGCCAGTGGGTTGGGATGAAGTCGGGGAAAGAAAGATTACAAGCCCAAAGTTAGTTAATCAGTTAGTGGATGCAGTTGCAATCATTAGAGGCAAATTAAAGACTACCCAAAGCCATTAGAAAAGCTACACAGATAAGCACTAGAGACCTTTGGAATTTCAAGTTGGTGATCAAGTTTTTTTGAAGGTTTCATTAATGATGGGTACTTTGTACTTTGGCAAGAAGGGAAAACTGGGTCCGAGACACATAGGTCCTTTTGAGATTCTTGCACTATCGCTGACATTGGCATAGGTACATGACGTCTTTCACATGTCGATATTGAGGAAGTATGAGGCTGACTCGGCCCACGTGCTTCATTTCAAAGAATTGATCGTGAATGCCAAAGTGTTGTATGTTGAAAGGCTGATTAAGATTGTAGATTGAAAATAACAAATTCTATGTATCAAAATGATCCCGTTGGTCAAAGTGGTTTGGAAACACCATGACACTGAAGGAGCAACTTGGGAAAGTGAAGATTTGATGAGACAATTGTACCCCCACCTTTTTGTTTAAAGTATTGTAATGGTTTAAATTTCAAGGACGAATTTTTTTATAAAATGGGAAGAGTTGTGAGATCTTGAAATTTCAATTCTATTTTCAATTAGATAAATCGGGTCTTTCATCGATGCACCTATAATGCTATTCTCTGAGTTGATTACTCATGAGATAACTAGACTATCTGGAGAAGTCATTAAGGGATTTTAATTCAATAGACTTGAGAATTTGACTAGGAATCGACGACTTGACCGTGCTTATCTGCAAAGATCATTACAGCACAATTAAAAATCAATCATAGATTAGAGATAAGTCGTTTCGACTGAGATAGATGATCAAAGTATGGGTGATTCCACCGGATTACAAAATTCTTGTTGATCGACATTATGCTGATTTTTCTGTCTTTTTGGTACTCTGTGTCTGTATTTGAAGCCTCGAGATTTTCACGACAAACTAGAGTCACGAATGTGTCAAAGACGTACATTGTGACTCGAAACAAATCGATCACGGGTCAATTATGCCAAAAATTTCTAAAAGCTAGTCAGTAGGTTAGGTTACGCTAAAATTGCACCAAATTGAAATGAACCGCGAATTTAAATTTGAAAGTTCTATCATGTTACAAGTCATTTTAGGAACGCCGACTCATCCTCTAAAGATTTTTCTGCAAACCAAGATTTTTGGTGAAATTTCAAAGTGAGGTCGTTTTTGTCCTGAAAATTCAGGGGACTATTTTTTATCACATTTTTGGGATGCAAGTTGATTCTATTGGTGTGGAAAAATGTCAATTTGATTGAGGACTCATTTGTGGAATTTATGGGAGTTGTATTGATTTAATTCAAGTGGGAATTGAAGTGAAATTGAGGGAAATGTTGCAATATTCGTAGGCCCCCTTGGTCCACCACCTTTGGATCATCTCATTAGCTTCTAAAGGAAGCTTGAGGGCTGCAAGAGGCTATGGGAGTCAGTTGACGATAGTGGGGCATGGTCAAAGTGGCCCCCTCCAAGGAAGCTGTCCCTTTCTTCTTCTCCACTAGTTGCTTTCTCCATTTCCAACTCCCATAAGCTCTACAAATCACAGAGAGACCAAGCTTAGCTCCTCCCCTTCCCCATCAATGCATATTGAAGCTTGGACAGCTGCCGCATGCTGCTTGCTCACGCCGTGCATCCCCTGCACATCGTCCTGCCCAGCCGCGACCCCTCTTGCGACCTCTTGAGCTCAGGCTGTCAAATCGAGCATGCCAGACCACCATTTGTCGTCGTCATGGTTGCCGGAAGCCTCACTATCGCCCCTGCCCACTCGTCCAAGCCACTGGTCCTCCTCCTTGGCCGTTTCCAACCAACTAGCCTTCGAAGCAGCTCCTTTGTCCCGGCAATAAAACCTAAGCCCTAGGGTTAGCCGTGCATTGTTTGGCCTACTTTGGATCACTTCTAGGCTTCGAAAGGTGCCTCCGCTTTGGAGTTTATTGATCATCACGTGCTTTGCCATCCTAGTCAACTCATCGGATCGCAAAACCGGTGAGTTTACTCACTAATCTCTATTTAAGGAGTTAATTATGCTTAATGGTTGATTAATTTAGGTTAAGTATTAATTAGGTGGTTAGTTAGAACTGATTAACAATTTAATTAATTGTTATTGCATGTTAGGTGGTTAAAGTAGTGTAATTAAAAACTAGATAAGCTGTAGTATTTATCTAGTTAGGTTCAAAATTTTTCTGGGCTTGTTTCGGTATTTAATTAGGCTTTTCTAGCCTAAGTTGCATTTATTGGTATTTATTAATTAATTTTGGTAAATATTTAATTATTTATTATTCTAAAAATTAGATCGGGATACCTAACTACTAGAATTTTGTGCTGATTGCAATAGTATGAATGGTTTATTTAATTAAGTACTAAATTGTGCAAATTGAGTATCGATTGTAATTTTGGGCACTTATCCCAAAATTTAGTATTCTTAGTCTTTAATTAGAAAATTACTGGGTGTTGGTTTACAACGCCAAAAATATTTTTATCAACTATATAATTAGTGGGATTTTATGAATTAAAAATGTTTTGGTTGAGACCTATTGTGTACCCACACACGATTTTTTTTCTGGGTATTCTAAAAACGGTGAAATCGTTAGTGGATGAGTATAATATACATATATCAGCTTTGGTGAGCATATATCAACTTTGATGAGCTATATTATCTATCTATATTAGCTTGTGCGAGTTACTATCTATCATTTTCAGCTTGTGTGAGCATAGTCAATGTTGACGGTACTGGATAAATATTATTGAATTGATAAATAGTATTGATTAGATGGATTGATAGATAGTATCGTTGGGGTTGAATCAATTAAATTGAATTGATTGGTTGAGTGTGTGAACTATATTGACTTGTAGGAAGGAACTGAGGCATATGCAAATCCTCTGTTTTGTGTGTACTTAGATAGCCTTGGGGCATATTTCCTTCCTAGTCGGAGTTTAGGGGGTGAATTTGCTGAGATGTCGTCTTATCCCATTGTAGGATAACCTTTTCAGGTCCTTAGATGATAGCTCATCCCGAGTATTTTGGCTAGTCAAAGAAGGTCACTGAGTAGGTATCTTATATTCCGCTCCATGGGAAATCAAGGGGATGCGTCTATAAACTCATGAGGTCCATGGTCTGGGTTGATGCGGGTCTACCTCATAAGGTACCCCATCAATACAGATCATGGTATCATCGTGAGTGGAATGGACAAAGAGAATGTCCCATACCGGAATCTGAGGTCTCTATATCGGTGCTAGAGGTTGCTTTTGGAAAAGGCATGACAAACTCTCCAGGTGGTTCAATGGTAGACCCGAGTTTGTCAGATCCAGGGTCCTCGGAGTATTCAGTTAACAACTCAAATGATTAAAGGATCTGTAGCACTCTACCCCCTTTTTTGTAGACCCTGCATATATCGGCTAATATTGTATATGACATAGTTTGATGTGTATACAAGTATGTTGTGATTTGAAAAATTTGTGGCATTGCTTTTCTATCCCACCTCGTTGTCGTCTGGGGATTTAAATATTCACTTTTGCATGCGTATTAAAATGAATTGGTCAGCGACGCATCCTATGACATCGCTATTTAATCAACCATCGAGGGATGGGCACGCGCTCGGAGGATCAAGGCGTGACATGAACATTCGTTTTCATTGTGGTTAAAGTGCTCATCAATATACAAGCAAGTAACTTATCAATAGTTTGAAAACACCCTTCTACATATTTCATAATTCCTTAACATTTGGTAATTCTGGGAAAGACCTTTCATCACAACTTTCATCAATAATAGCAGTAGATTATCGAACTTGGAGAGCCAAATCAATATTTAGGACACCCAAGTGACATTAAACTTGTTCAACCAATAAGAGAAATTCATTTTATTGAATAAGGGAGCAAACAAAGAGATTATAAGAAATCGATTAACCTTTGGGTACCCAAAGGTTATACATCAATGCTTTGAGAATATGTACATATATTGCGAATATTTGAGAAAACACTTACATATCGGCAAAATATCGTTTCAAGTGCCAAAAGTTGGCATAAATTAACACTTAAGTATCAAAAGTTACGAAAGTGACACTTAAGTGCCAAAATCGAAGCAAAATGGATCACTTAAGTGCCAATCCAGCTAAAATTCGACCAAAATGCTAACGTGCACAATTTCCGGCAAAATAATTGTAAAACAGCATCGTTTGCATACTGACGTGGCTAAACAATGCCAAAACGACTTTTTTTGGTGCGACGTGGTAAAAATTAATATAAAAATTAATTAATTTAAATTTAAAACTAAATTTATTTAAAACATGTAAATACAACAAATGGTAAAATTTTAAAAAATTATTATTATTTAAAATTTTAAAATTTTAAATAAATTTAGTTTTAAATTTAATTTAATTAATTTTGTTATTAATTTTTACCACATTAGCACCAAAACGATGCCGTTTTGCACTTACTTTGCCGGAAAATCGCCACATCAGTATTTTGGTCGGATTAACACTTAAGTGATTTATTTTCCTTCAATTTTAGTACTTAAATGTCACTTTCATAACTTTTGGTACTTAAGTGTTTATTTGTGTCAACTTTTGGCACTCCAGGAGTCTAGGTGTCCTTATACATTAGTGCTTTAAAAACATCACATAATTGATTCAAATTAAATAATCCATGTACATTGAAGTTTTCCTTGTTGATACTACAGTATATAGACATATATGCTACTAATTTTTATTTGTAATCATAAATACACATTAAAATTTGTTTGCTATCTTTGGATATATAAACAAATCTAACAAAACATATTAATTACTGACTATTACCTTTATGAATTATAAGAAAATGATTAACCTTTTGGTAAATCCTTAAGTTCTTATAATAAATAAACTTGAATATGCCCATGATGCCAATAAAGATATGTAATATATTAATTTCAGTCATAGAATCAATTAGTCAAGGGTAATTGAATAAAACATTATAAAATTTCAAAATTTAAGAGACCTTAAGGTACGGCCAATTTGGTGACTAACAAATCATTTCTTATTGAATTTTAAATGGTAATACACAATAATTGTTTCATAATTTGATTATCTCTAAATACTAAGATTTAATCACTTTCGTGATAAACTTGTGTAGCAAAGCAATTTCATTAAGCAAGTACTTGCATTAATCAATTCAAATGAGCATTAATGGGAAGATCATTAACAAAATCATGTATATTTTTATTCATAAGAAAATCATGAGATTCTAAATCATGCTCTGATACCAGTTGTAAGCAATAAAGCAATTATTTATGTAGAAATTCTGAATTAAAGAGTCTTAGATCTTTGTAATAAATTCACAACAAGAAGGATGAAGAGGTATCTTTTTGTATAGCAATAATTTTGAGAAAATGATTGTTGTAGAAATAAGGAAAATGAAGAAATCCGATTTGTTTTTCTTAACCCACTTTAGTCTTACAGTATTTTATGAGATGGAGAATAAAATACAACATTTTGTTATCTTGGGTAGAGAGAGGATCATACTATTTATATAAGTTATCAATGGGTGCCTTCTATCAAGGGTATTTTCAATCTTCACATGAAATGCATCCCTTCATAAAAATTGCGCATTTTCATAAGAGTTGCCCTTTTTCATAACCAATATGTTTTTTTAAAGCATTTAAATAATTATTAAACAATTAATATAATGATATCATGTGAACCAAAGTTATTATTACAATCCAAATTCAAATCCAGACTACCAATTGCAGCCTTAAGAGAGTTTACTTAATATTTGAAGATGGGACAAGCTCGTGCTAGGGCTTTCTGGTTTTTTTGTGTCGTTTTTCAATATTGAGATTTCATATTGTTTTATGTGACAATTGTCATCAAATTATACTTTTGTCTTCTCTATCTTTCGTTGCCCTCCTTGCTACTAAAGCATCAGAACTTGTCTTTCTCTGTTCTATGTAGTATTTCCTAAGGTGTTTGTCTAGTCATGATTTTGAATTTTAAGCTTATGATTGGGCTTGATTCCTACCCAACACTAAGGAAAGAAAGTGTTCCAAATGGAAAAGAGACAAAAGAGCAAATTTTTTACTCCTAAGAGTAAGTAGAATTTCTCCGATGGCCATAAGGGAAAAAAAATGCAAACTCATTGAGTCAATTCTACAAACTTACAGATGACAATTTCTGACTCAACCAAAGAATCATTTCATCCAAAAACTGATGTAGCTCAACCTAAGTTTACTTAGAAAGTCAATCTCGTTGGAATTCAAAATAATTTACACTTAAAGAAACGAATACTAAGTTTTGGGTGGTCAGCTTCTTTCACCCCAAAAATTAGTTTAAAGGGTAAGGCTTTCTCTTACACTTATAAACCAATCACCAGCTTTTTCATAACCGATATGAAATCTACCTCAACAATCTTCCCCTCATACATTGTGTGACATCCCGATTTTCCGATTCTATTTTCAATAAATTGAGTCGGGCATTTCGTTGGCACGCATATGGTTCTTTTCCTTGAGTCGGCCACTCATGTGAAAACTAGTCTATCGGGTGAAGTCGTTAAGAAATTCTAATGCATCAGACTCGAGAATTTGGCCAGGAAGTGATCTTTCGACCGAGCTAATCTGCAAGGGTCATTACGACACGAATAAAAATCGATTAGAGATCGGAGATAGGTCGACTCGACAGAGGCATGTGATCGAGTGTGGGTGATTCCACCGGATCACACAATTCTTGTCGATCGGCACTGGACCGACTTTTCTATCGATTGGGTACCCTGTGTTCGTATTTGAAACCTTGAGATTACCCCGACAACCGAAAGTTGCCAATGTTTCAAAGATGTACATTGTGGCTTGAGATGATCAACCACAGGTCAAATGCGTCAAAATTTCTAAAGGCTACCCGGTAGGTTGGGCCGTAAGTATCATGCCAAAGTGAAATTAACCGTGGAATTGAGATCGAATTCGGAAATTGGAAGTCTCGGGTGTGTTACAAATCATTATAGGATCATTGACTTATCTTCGGAATATTTTTCATGCAAGCCGAGCTTCTCAGCAAAATAATCAAGAAATGGCCAATTTGGCTCAAGAAATTAGTAAGCCGCTTTTGGTCGCGCTTTTGGGACTTAAGTTGGTTTTATGGACAAGTGAAGATGTGAATTGAAGAGTGGTGACATTGGATTAATTTTATGGACTTCAATTGGACTTAATTGGAAGAGAATTGATAGGAATTGAATAAATTAAGCGTACATGAGGATTTGGACCCCAAGGTGAAATGATATTGCACCCGTTCAATAATGTTGTGGGAGAGAGAGATAGTGGAAGATGACATCATGCAGGTGATGTCATGCTGATTGAAGCCAAGTGAATGGGGTGTTGACAAGTGGCAAGAGCTCATTGGCTCTCATAAAGTGGGGTTTTTCTCTCTCACCCATCAACATCATCTTCAAGCTTGGGAAGAGAGAGAAGGAAGAGAGAGAGGAGGGGTTTCGACCGGACCAGCCCCGACGCCGCCCCATTCGCCCGCTCGGTCGCTTGCTCGCCGCCGCTTGTGGCCGTCGCCGTCGCCGCTCCGCCTTGGCTGTCGCCCTCCATCTTCCCCTTCCTCTCCCGTCGCATCTCTTCTCCATCTCCCTTGAATGCTTCGAGATCCAGCAGCAACCAGAGAAGTTCCGTCCGAAGCTACACGCCAGTCGGAGGTCTCGCCGTTCGCCCATCGCCGCCGTTGCACGCGTCTGCCTCGCGCTCGCCCGCGCTTGGCCGTGTGCCGCTCGCGTCGCTGCTCTTCCCTCGTTCGCCGTCGTCGTCGCTCATCTTCACGTTTGGGAGGCTGTCCGACCAGCCTAGGTCGCGGATCAGCCACCGTGAGCCGCCGTCCGTCGCCGCCGGAGCCCGCCTGAGCTGCCGCCACCCCTCTCCGCCGTTCCTCGCGCCTGAACCGCCGCTGAGCAGCCTCCGTCGGCCTCAACCGGAAGTTGCAGAAAATGGGTATGGCAGCCCTTCGTGGCCTGTTTTGGCCGCCTTCCCGAGCCCGGATGCTCGGCCCACTTTGAGGAAAGTTGTTCTCCTCGGCGTCCCCGTCGTTTTGGTCCGCTCGGCTCGCTAATCCGATGAGTTTAGCTCACTAAAACTCTCTTAGAGGGTTAATTATGCTTTATGTGTGCTTAGCTTAAGTTGATTAAGCTTAGGTGGTTAATTTAGTTGATTTAATTATGGTTTAGATTAAGATGTTTGTTTAATCTAAAGTATGTTTAATTAAATACTAAGAGAGTTTATTTAAAGTTAAGCCTTGATGTGACACAAAATGATTTTAGTTTTGAATTATTTAAGTGCTTCGAAATTCTGGAAAATATTATATTATACGAAATTATTAAAATATTATTATTTAAAAAAATCAGAAAAATTATTTTTGACCCCGGTTCTTTCAGAATTTCGTGCCTTGGTCGCTACGGTACATTCGGATTTTGAAGGTGATGATTGGATATTATAAATTGAGCATGGATCATGAAAAGTATGAATATTATTATTTAATTATTTTCGGAATAAGTTTAATTATTTATTAAAATTCGAAAATTTCGTCGGGACCCTAAACTCTTAGAATTTCGTGCCGATCGTTGCTATACATTTAGAATTTGATATTGATGATTGGTTGTGATGAATTGAGTGTGATTGCAATTTATAGAGATTCTTTATGAAATCCTAAGTGTAGAAGTTGATGGGAGATTGCCGTGATTGACCACCTATTAGAGGTCGTGCCTAGTGAGGCCGTGATGTACCACCTAGGAAAGGTCGTGCCTAGTGAGGCCGTGATGTACCACCTAGGAAAGGTCGTGCCTAGTGAGGCCGTGATTAACCACCTATTAGAGGTCGTGCCAAGTGAGGCCGTGATGGACCACCTATGAGAGGTCGTGCCTAATGGGGCCGTGATGAACCACCTATGAGAGGTCGTGCCCAGTGAGGCCGTGATGTACCACCTAGGAAAGGTCGTGCCTAGTGAGGCCGTGATTGACCACCTATTAGAGGTCGTGCCTAGTGAGGCCGTGATGGACCACCTAATTAAAGGTCGTGCCGAGTGGGGCCGTGATTGCCACTGATTGTTAAACCTTCCTATAGGGTCGGGATTGAGAGCAATGATTGATTTGCTAGAATGACATGTAATCGGCCGTGTCAATTGATCGCTGAGACGATCCAAGTGGTTGAATTGTTTTGATAATGTGATTGTGCCGCGGTTGTTTGGTTATCATAATTGTACGTGGTTGAATTATATAAATTGTGCTAACCTGCGAGATGAAGGTTGAGGCGAGGTAAGTCTTGTGTGATGTGGCTAGGCCACCGGGCGTATTTTCTTTCTAATAGGAGTTTAGGGGTTGAACTTGCCGAGACATCGTCTCATCCCGATTGTGGGATTAAAATTTCAGGTCCCCGGTGGACGGAGCGACCAGATAGCTTTGGTTGGCTTTGAGGAGTTTGCAGATGTGAAGTAATAAGATTGGAGAACGTGTCCGACTTGTAGGTCGTAGAACAATTCCTTTTTAAGAGCCGGTCTTGTGTAGACTGTTGGCCGTAGACTTCTGTTTGTAATTCTGTTGAATTATGAAAGTGTTATGTTGTGGTTTTGTTTCCTACTTTTCTATCTCGTATTTTATTGTCAGAGGTTTTATAATATGTTCCGCTTGCGCATTAAAAAAAAAAGAAATGAATGGGGTCGGCGACACTATCTGGGAATGTCGCATTTGATCGACCGCAATGGGATGTTGGCGCGCTCGAGGTTCGGGGCGTGACACATTGGGCCTAGATTGGAGCTACAACAACCTACAACTCTCTTGTGTGACTATTGTGTCCAAACTTGTTGGCAACTTGGGTTCTAATACTAGTGTTGGGTAATCTTGAGCCTCACTCACCCTAAAAGCTAATTCAAAGGATAAGGCTTTTCTTGATACTTATAAACTAACCACCGACCATTCCACAACTGATGTGATACAATCTCAACACTAAGTAGTTTGATATCTACCCAACTTGAATTATATGAATGAATTAAACATGATATCAAGCTAAACACAATGTAAACTAAACTTGGAATGTGATTGTCAATACTAACATGGCTAAATGCAAAATACCTACACTTGAATTATCTAAAACTCTAGTGGACCCAATAAGCTAGAGTTATCTAAATTGAACCTTATCTAAAGAAGGTGAAACCAATATGATTGAACCTATTGACCAGTTGTTTGAAGGTAGATTTAGAAAACTATTTGAATCAAGAACGATTTGGAAATAAAATGACTTAACAATTATGATCTAACTTTGTTGTCTAATCAAACATATTGTCATACGTTCGATCATTCACCTCGGTCACTAGACCTAACTGGCTAATTGTATTAGTCCTTTGTATTTATCCATATACATACATCCAAAAGCCATGTCTGTATCAACCATCATACGCTTATAGCGTTATGTGGAAAGGCAGATAGAGAATAATATTTCTTTGAGTTTTGGATTCTCCTAATGATAATAGACAAAATCCCTGTATTGACAAGCTAGTTGCAAATGATGAGTGGCTAGCAAATCGGCATGACATTAACATAGTAGGTTACGGGCGATGCAGCATCTATTGTCTGGCTTTTGTTTTGGCAATCATATCATCTAAAACAATAGCCTTTTATATATAAGAAGTACATAATGAAAATTAGGTAATATAGTTGGCTTATTGAAAAAAAAAATAGGTCTAATTGTATTCGAGCCATGGAATGCTAGGGAAATTGTTCAAAAAGTCTTAAACCTATTGTACGGAGTCCAATTTAGTTCTGAACCTTTTGACGATTTATCAATTTAGTTCAAAATCTTTCAATTGTGCCAATATAATCATAAACCTTTTGAAAATTTGTCAATTTAATCCTAAACCTTTTAATGATTTGCCGATATAGTCACTCCAACCAAATATTCAATAATTGGTTTATGCTAAATTGGTAAATATTCAAAAGATTTAGAACTAAACTAGTACAATTGAAAGTTTTAGGACTGAATTGGCCTTTATATAACAAGTTTAGAATCACATGACTGCATCACAGATTGCTTCGAAGGAAATTTGTGAATGACAGCAAATAGTTCCTTTTCAAAATCCATAGGATTCTGAAACGAAAGCAATAAATCATGGAGAGAAAGCAGAAAGAACAATGACGATCCCAACAGCGATGGACACTTATCAATAGAGCACAAGAAAATTGCTGAATTGCCGTGGAAACGTAGTCCTATTTACTTTCACATCAATTTCTTTTTGACAACTAACAGTGTTATTGAAAAAATTGCACCCAATAGTCACGTATCGTGACTCATATTCCATTCCAGATCTTAAAGCTCAAAACTCTTCTTTATTTCGGGCAATTGAAAAGTGAAGCTTAAGAACCATGTTTGAACGACAAAAAATTCACGGGAGGAAGGATACAATAACCAAGAGCGTGAGCAACTCTTAAAATAAGATAAGAAGCTATGTGGTTAATTAAGCATGTTGGATTATTGTCTCTGCCAAATGCTGGAATTATAACAACAACAAACCGAAAAGCTATTGATATGGATTTCTACCATATTGCCAATATGTTACTTTTGCACTGCCATTTGCCTTGGCAGTATCAACTTCAGTAAACAGATCATTCACTCAGACAATATCAACATGCAACTAAGTATATCGTCGCACCTGTAAGTAGATCCAAGTCATTGAGTTACAGCTCTCAGCAGCTTCATCAAGACATGCCATGAGAGCAGCAGCGGATCCTCTATTTTCATCCGTGTACCCATATGGCATCTCATAATCTTGACTGGATCCATGTGATGCAATTTATTTTAAATTTGTGATTCAGCACATTAACAGCTGAGGTTGTTGAGACATCAATGAGGACATATGGGGAAGATGATCTTCATCCCGTTCTAAAAAAATGCCGGAGGTATGTAGTGATGTTGATGGTCGGGTCCTTCTGGTGCAACCCTAGCTATGTCGGACAATGCCCTTCTCTCGCTCGGCTTCTCATTGCAAAACCCTAATTTACGAAATAAGGACTGGCTATCAACCCTTTTCTCCATGGCCTTTCCATCAAGAAACAACGTTGTTTCGAGACAACTCATATGCATCGAGACAATGAGAAGGATCAAAGCAGAAACTCGCACTGTTGCTAGTAAATTCGCCATTCTCTCGCAAATTTGTGTACGAGTTTGAACGTTGGTTGCCAGCACAACACTCTAGTGACAAGATATTATCTGGCAAGACAAGCGGATGAATAATTCACGGAGTATTGCCAGTATATATAGTGAACGTGTGAGGGAAGGCCCTAAAGAGAGATTGATTAATGCTTGAAGTCGGGACAATCTCATTTTGGGGCTTAGTGTGTCCTTTCTCAACTATCAGAACTTGTCTCTCTGTTCTCTCTAGCCTTTCCTGTGGTGTCTGTCTAGTCACGATTTGGATTTTTTGCCGATGATTGGGCTCAAATCTCAAACGACCCTACCAAATGGCAAAAAGACAAAAGAGCCGTTAATCTTGCGGCAAAAGATGGTCCATTTGCTAAATATTTTAATCTAATTTCTCATCATTGATTAGGAGTACATCTGTGGCCGCACGGACAATGGAGGGGACAAAAGGTGCTTTCCTTTTCATAAAGATCGGACATCAGTATGTTGATGGTTTTAGCCGAGTTTTGGATTCAGCTTAGTTAAACAAAGGTTACAGTCAGTGAATATGAGGCAGCATGTCGGTTAAATTGACTATGGAATCGCTATGGCGAGTTGCACTTGACTTAGATCAATCTATGTAGATCAATTTTTATGCACTAATCATACTACATTTCACAAATCATTTTGATGCAAGCTATGAATGTATTGATTTTTGTGTCATGATAAAGAACAAGGTGCTCATTCACCAAGGAAAATTACTAAAACACTCATAAATTGATTGTAATTTTTCCAATTTAGTCCTAATTTTTTTTTATTTATTATTCAATATTAAACATTTTGCAATTATGTCATTTCAGTCTATTAAGCTAATTTTGATTGGCTGGCATTCACGTGGACAAATTTTTAATTAATATTTTATTTTTTCGAGATTTTTATTAATTTTTATTAATTTTTTTCTCTTTTTTCCGGTTATTTTTTTTCTCCTTTTTCCTCCTTCCTCCTTACTCCTTCCTCTTGAGGTGACCAACAAGGCTCACCCTCACCGACCACTAGCGTAGACGAGCCTCGCCCACTGATGTTGAGGTCGCCTTCGCCATTGCTGAGCGAGGCCCTACCAAATTTGGTGAGGCCACAACTTGTCCATGGCTGGCAAGACTCACCTAGGCTAGACGCCACGTGCAACCTTCGAACTTGCGAGGTCATACCCTTCAACTTCACAGCCTTTTGTAAGGCACGACCTTGTCGAATTTGGGGACGCCGGGTAGTGGCCATGGCAGGCGAGATTGAGCCTCACCCAAGCAATGGTAGCCCTCACCAGAGGTTGCACGACTTCTAGCAAAGTTGGGCCTCGCCCATGGCCGGCGAGGCTCATCCCACGCTGGCCCAGCCGGCGACCTAAGCAAGGTCACCCAGCCACGGCTAAACTTCCTTGAGGCCAATAAGGTCCTCTCATTGGCCGTACCTTTGGCCCATCACCATTGACAATCGGCTGGAGGAAGGAGGAGGAAGAGAAAAAAAAAAAAAGAGAAAGAAATTAATAAAAAATTCGAATAAAATCAAATATTATTAAAAGATTATCCACGTCAATGTTGGTCAGACGACCACTACCGGCTAGCTTTCATGTTAGCACTGGTTAGTCAAAATTGGTTGAAAGAACTAATTAGCACAATTATAAAAGATTTAAGACTAATTGGCAAATATATATATATAAAAAAAATATATATATATAGTACAGAATTGGAAAATTTGCAATAAATTTAGTATTTTTTTGGTAATTTTCCCCCTTCTACCACTCAAATTTACTAAGGTCCTCTATTAAAAGATTGGATATATGTCCAGTCATTTTGCATTTACCATGCTAGATTAAATCCATTAAAAGAAGACCTAACCTTAATCCCACATCCCTCTCCTCCTCCTCCGCTCCTCCTCATACCTCTCTCTCTCTATAGTGTGGGACAATTGAAGGCAACGCATCAACATTAGTATTAAGGCTCGTGAAGTAGGGGTAGCAAGCGAAAGAGAGTGAGCACTAGTTCGTTTAGTTTGGTCAAATAGAAGTTAATTTGACACATGGAAAAATATTATTTAAGCATAGAAGGGCGTTTAAATAGTGTGGGACAGAGTTATTAGATAAACTTGGCCTATGTAGACCATTATCATTATAGCCATTGATCACGTACCTTCCATGGTGGAGCCTGCGAACAAACAAAATCATAACGATTGATCAAATGGGTCTCACTATTAGATGCACGCATTCCATGATCATGATGGCGTTGGTCTACCTATATGATATCTTCCCAGCATCAGGGTCTTTGCTTTGTGACGCTAACAAACCCTTTGGACTAATGCATTGTGAATTTTATTGATACGAATTCGAGATAATCCACACTTAAAAAAACGAATATTAAGTAGTCAATGTCGACTTAACTTGAATTATATGAATGAATCAAGCATGCTAGTGATCTCGACTGAAGGTGAACCAAACCCAAAATAACACAACCCTAGTGCAACCGGGTGTAAGTCACCCAAAAGAACCGAAAACGAATTATCTGAAACCCAAACAGATCCAAAACCAAGAGTTTGCTTAATCGGAGCTTATCTAAAGAAGGTAAAACCCAATGTATCTGGGACCTATTGAGCCGAACCCGACCTTTATTTAAGGTAGAACTTGAAAAATATTCGAATAGAGAACCACTCGGAAATTGAACTGACCTACCCATTTAGCACCTAGACAAACAATTATGATATGACTTTGTTATCTGATCGAACGTGTTGTCATATATCCAATCATTCGTCCCATTCCAAAACCTAACCGGCCAATATTTTTAGACCTTTATATTTACATACATAGATAAATACATCTACTTATATATGTATATATAAAGCTACGCGTGGTGTCTGCCATCTTATGCTTATCGCGTTATGTGGAAAGGTAGATCAAGACGAATGCTTCTTGGACTCTCATAGCGATAACGGACAAAATCTGTGTGTGGACAAGTCGGTTTCGAATGAGGAGTGACGAGCAAAATAACATGACAAATTGCATAGTAATGCTGCCGGCGGCGCAACATCTGTTTTCCCCTTCTTGCTTTGGCTATTTTTCTTGGTTTATTCAAAAACACATAGGACGGTCAATAGGCATGTCTCCTTTCGGATAAAACGACAGCCGTTTACACATAAGAATTGCATAAAGGCAATTAGTTAATATAGGTGGCTTTTGAAAAAGAAGCCAAGTCTAATCACATGGGAGCCATAGAAATTCGTCTTAAATGCGATAATGCCGTTTTGACTTGATTCAGAAAGTGCAATCAAAGTGTGACCCCACTACGCTTAATGTTTTAATACTTTTTCTATTACAGGTTTACCGACTTGAATTTCGAAATAAGAAACTAAGATTGCCTTGGATAATGATGAGAATGATGATCTTATTTGCATTTTTAGTCTTTAAACATTCTCTAATTTGTTGTAAATTGCCCAAGTCTAACAAAGGTAAGACAATCCTAAATTTTTCTTCATAATATTGGAATTTCGAGTAGAGGTTTTGGATTAAATTGAGAAAATTTAAAAAGTTATAACTGAATTGATATCCGTGTAATAGCTTTAAAACTAATTGAATAATTTTTCCTCCAAATATGAATTTTAGTGTCGTTGGACCACTAGCTTATTCGACCTTCGAAATTGCACAAGTGATTTCTTTCCAGCTACTTATGAGGTGGTTTGCATGGCTTATATCGTTAGTGGCCATCCTAGATTCATTTCGGCGCCCGACCGTCCAAAACACGTATATGGACATTACTTTCATTCTTAAACTTGTTTGACCATCACAATCGATGTGTGGGCGGTAAAAGAGGCTTTGAATCAAAAGTTAGATTCACGGGTTCTCTTGAAAATTAAGATTGTGGAGGGGTGTGGACCAAAAGCTACTTTTCTTCTATTAGTTTGTTTATCCTCTCTCTTTGCGATTACGATGGTGGTGAGGCTGAAATCAAGTGGGTTCGGCTAATTCCGCATATTTTAACAATGGAAAGCAGGCACCACCATCTATAGAAAGCAAATAAAAGAGATCCTCCTTTAGGCTATATAATTTGATATTATCCGGCAGTCAATCTTGGTGAATGCAGCGAGTGTAAAGGGAATATCTAGAATTGAATATGTACATAGGATGTAAAGAAGGATCTGCCGTAATTATAGACCTAGGAAGCTAGCCAGTGTCCAGAGAGAAATCGGTGTTACAAGCTAATCACAATGGCCACTTAATGTTGTGAATTTCGATTGATTTTGCATTCAAATTTGGAAAAAGCTCTGTATTTAGTTGACTTGTATTTTACGTATCATTGCCATGATGTACAACACATGCACAAAATGTGCCTTTCTTTTTGACAGGGCAATAGGGTAAGGCGGATACAAGAGAATTGACATATAATAGCATCTGCTTGCTTATTTGACTGAAAATGAAATGAGAGTTGTGTAGACTCAAACATGTGGACGAAGATACTGTATTCCACATGATAATCTTTTGAATATTCTTGACAAATCTTAATCGTCGGTCATAATCTCATTTTCACAAACCAATAGATGAGATTTATTAAGGCATTGAAGGAGAAGTACAATGCGGGATAGAGGATCCATGTCACAAACACATGAGGTGGTGGTTTTTCATCCATATGTCTTAGGACCCTCATCGATGCCTAGGAGAGTACAGAGAAACAATTAAATTAAAAAGTTACGTTGTCGATGTTGTACAAATGACCACATACTCAACTATATATATTTGACCAAAAAAAGAAAAACTATATATAAATGTGAGTGTCCAAGTTAATAGCCTTGGCTAGTCGGAAGAAGTTTCATTTAACCAAGATGGACGGAAAAAAAATGGTCTTTAAATTTAAAACAACTCCACCTGCCATTTTTATTATTATGTAGTGCAAGAACAAGTCATGCGAGATGACCACAAGAATGAAATAATCAACATCTCCTAGTTGGTGGTTAAAGCAGTGATAAGAAGATTGACCACTTTTTTGGTTTGGTTGAACTGATAAGACAAAACATTGATGAGTGTGTTTTTTTTTTTTTTTTTGCTTTTTTTGCTAGGTGACAAAACAGATTAGTCATTCTTTCAAAGTTGAATCACTAACAATGTATAGATGGATCATGGTAATATATCCTAAAATCGTTCCATGTTTTGAATTTCGACTAATTTTTGGCTTTCCAATATTAAAAAACTCTGTATTTAGTTGATTTGTATCTCCACATATTATTGCCTGGTTGTACAACAGATGCAAAAACCTCTTTCTAACCAGGCAATAGGGTAAGTGGATACGAGAGAATAACATTGGGTAGATTCTGGTCATTGATTTGACCCAAAGTAAAACCAGAATCTACCCTCAATATTGGAAAATTTCCCCTATGAATTTAAACTATTGATGATACCAGTTGTGAATTTTGCTTGCTTAACAGATTATGTGATGTCCATAGGAGATTTCGTCACTCGTGGACAAATAGGAATTAAGTCCTATAAATTTTTCATTCTTGAAATGATGTTTATGTGGACATGAAATTCTTTAGCATTGGATAGTCTCAACTCTCGTGACTAGAGGGCATGTTCACGCCCCCATGCAAGCGTGTCCATCTGGATGGCAGACTTAGACGATGATTTGAAGACTATCTAGTCAAAATGAGTCGATCTTCCCCCATTAGTGATAACGGCTATAGTGTTTTCAATAATCAATTCCTAGATCGACTTGCTTATGCATGACAAGGGTAGACCTTGCTCGGTCAATCAAAATGGTTGGGCCACATTTTCAATTGGACTAAGTCATAGGCCCAATGGTCCACTGAACTTGTTTGTACTCGAAGAGCAAGTCGATTCGCCTGCTTCGACCCAGCTCACAAGGTTAGGCTTGCGTAGGTCATGTTATTTTATTCTCCTCCATCTCTGGTTCGAGGGATTAGTTATTTGATTAGTGGACTAGAAAACTAACTAGATATATTTGTAACCCACTAGCTAGAAAGACAAACTAATTAGAGGAATAGGGATGGAGAAAATGTGCCCCTCTTTATTAATGAGCCTAAGGAAAAAAATTTTAGATTTGGTATTAGTGCCCTTTCTAGGAAAAAATGAAAAAAAGATAGCGGAAAAGGCAAGGGGCATCGAATCTCTAAAGTCCATAGGTTCTTTGACATAGCACCTCCTAAATCCAGATTTCGGTGACATAAATAGCATATTTGACTACGTCGATCAAGAAAGTTTGCAATTAAAATTTAAAGTGTAGATCAACAAACTAACCACATCAAGCAATGTCTTTAATTTCATACCAACGAGAACTTTATATAATTTTAAATGAAATACGAAAGAATACATCGAAATGAAGGAGAAACTAATAAGTTTATTTGTAGAAAATGGCTTAGCCAAAACTAAAACTAACATCAATAACGTCGGACTTCCTCGTGTTATTAAAAAAAAGAGGTCTATGTCCATCGTTTTACATGTTGTTGATCTTGTGCTGTGGGTCTATGTTTAGTCGACCCCCAAACTAGTCATGCTAAAATTGAGTTTATATTTGATCCAGCGGAAGATATTGTTTCCTTAAAGAATACATGTCTCAACATCTCTGAATTTCTACTGAAACTGGTTTGTTATTCCACTTGATCTTCACTTTCATAATCATAAGAATCTGGAGGGTTTCTAAATTGTCCTTTCATGCTATATTTAACCCTCATATCTTCTGATTCGTTTTGACTTTTATATCTAGTTCTCCATATGAAGTAAGCATAGCGAGAAAACTCTGCTAGATCCTTCTTTCATTCATTCCCATATCTTTCTCATTCGTTTTGAGTTTTATATCTGATTATCCATATGAAGTAAGCATAGCAAACAAAACAAGAAATGCCGTGTGCAACATGTGATATTATTTGAATGTAATTGTCACAAACACCATAGATAGGGTTTTCATGTACAAAGATGGGTTGTCCCTTCTTCCCACAGTAACAACACGGGGTCAATGCCATGTTAGAAGATATGTTCCTACCTTTGTAAGATGAAATGTGACCATGCAACAGAATTTAGCACTGTCTCTTGGAATCAACTGAGCTAAATGATGCCACATGCGGACCAAGATATTATCTATCCCCCACGATGCTCCCTTTAATGTTCCAACAAAATTCACACTGTGCATTTATTTAGTCACATGTTTCAAAATAAAGATCACTTATGTGGCCTGACGATAGGAGTTTACTGATACACAGCGGCAATGTAGGATAATTAGACATTAATGTAGTGATGTTGCGGATCAGGTCCTCCAGGACCTGCTCTCATGGATTGGTAACGCTGCTCTTCTCTATGAACAGCTCCTCCTCTCTCCAAAGTAACTCTATTGGAAAATTTATACAACTTGGCTGGTTGCAGAACAGCTTTGTTCTCGTTGAGAAACTGATGTAGCGGACGAGTCTCGACCCTTGCAGACAGGATCAAGATAACAAAGAGGCTCCACGACATGCACTTCATCCTGTAATCCATGCTAGCTGTAGATGACAGTGTATCTGTTAAATTTCGGGTTACAGCTTCTCTTCGACTGCTGGAAATGGCTGTAATCGTTGCCTGTACATAGTAGAGATGAATGAGCACCTATATATAGATAAATTCTACGTCATCATCTTCTTTAGTATAGTAGATTGCCATGGGAAGTTGTCTTCTTGCTTAAGAGTAACGGTTTTTACGGTTGGCCTAGCTGACTTGATATAGCTATCTGCTAGGTGTTACTCATCGGAATATAATAAGGTAACCCAATTATCTTCCGAAACGTGGCATGCATTAGCTGTACTTGCATTATCTCGGCTCGTCACCGACGTTGGAATGCAAACAAACTCAACTGCGATTGGTCCCTACCTAAATTCGATCGCTACGTTGGAAAGCATCCCTTCGTTTCTGGCTTTCTTTGGTACATGCCGGATTTATTGTCTCTTCCTATAATTTTTCTTTAATTTAAAATTAACACGGTAGATGCAATCGAGCATCTTAAGTAAAAGGACTCCACAAGTTTCATAACTTTTATACAATCCTCATTGGAGTGTCAAAACTTTTTTTCCGATTATTTGAGTATCATATAGTTTTCCAATTGATCACTTGAATATCATATATATATTTTTTAAAATAAATTTTCACCTCAAGTGCGATGCCGCATTAGATTTTCCAGCACTTGGGTGAATATTTAAATATATATACTTAAGTGATCGATTGAAACTTATGACACTCGAGTGAACATTTTTTAGAAGTTCTGACACTTAAATGCCAGAAAAAAAGTTATAAACTCAGGTGAATGATGTATGAAAATTATGATATTTATGTTGTCCTTATACCTGATGTCCTATAAGTTTCAAGTCACTAAATCGTATTATATGGAGTCTTGAAAATAACTTTTTTGAGTCTCAAATAATTTGATTTTATAAAAATTTTGGTTCAAAAGAGGAGCTCGATGAATTAAGAGAGAATTCTCTTGAAACCAATCAAACTCACTCTTTAGGATGAGACTAAGTTAAATTAAAGGTTTTAGGAATGGATTAAGGTGCATTGTCATCGCCAATGCAAAATCCATGATGGAGCTAGTGAAGGATGACGAGAAGGTAGCAAATGAATTTTTAAAGGGGAATTTTTTATAGATAGGGAATGAAGCCAGAGATGCTGAGCTAAGCAAGAAGCTTTGAGATAGAGCATGATGTAGATCTACATGTGTATCTTGTTTAATATCCCCTTTTTAAGCTTAGGCTTTATTTGATGGACTCCACCACCAAAAAGAGATGACACTTTTCTTATTGCTAGCATGTCCCAACGTCAACATCAATTATTGAGATATATGTAATAAATTATAGTCATTGTTGTAATGCATGTCCGAGTCACATTAAAAAAGTCTCACATTAGAGAATTGATATGGTATGAAACAGTTACTATATCTAGTTAATTTATAACTAATTGGCTTAAACTTTTAAGTAAATGTGGGTTTAATTGGATAGGTTGATAGGCTTAGATTTGGGATCCATCTTAGTAACCTCTCAAGTCTAGGCATCAAGCTATTGCTATGCACTTCCAATAAATAGTATTAGAGCGATGGTTGATTGGTGGCTTATTCCTAATGTATATTGATGCTTGGTAAACATCTCAAGGAAGGAATTTCACAACCAATGCAGTTTCCAAACAGGTCTCATGGTTTGCTCTAGTGAAAGAAACTAGTGATAACAATGACATTGTGGTATAGCAACAAGATCTCCATGGTAGCCTTCATTGTTTAGTCTAGAGAAAGAGACTTGGAATGAAGGTGGAGCATTGGAGATTCAAGCAGGGAGATGTTCTTGCAGATATGTATCTAAATTAAAGAGGGTGTAGACCTAAATTGAGCTCACCTATGAGGAAAAAATTGTTGATATACACATTTGACATGTGTTAGAAAAGTCTCATATTAGAGAATTAGTGTGGTGTGGAATAGTTAATATATACTAATTGGTCCATAACTTTTTTTGGTCATATAATTGATTCATAACTTATTAACTTAAGCTTTTGCATGAATGAGAGTTTGAGTGAATAAGTTAACGAACTTAGACTTGAACTCTCTATTGATGATTTTCTAAGTAAAGGTATTAGGCTCTTACTATGCCTTCCAACATGAAAAATTATATGCATAGAACGTGTCATATACTTTCATTTTCAAAAAGTCACCATGAGCTTCATATTAAACTATCAAAGTATCTAGCCGAACCTACCTTTAAATTTAAGCGGTGGATGTGACAGCCCAAGCGATGGTGCGTGGGGAGGAGGGATGGCGGTGGGTCCGTGCTTTGGACCTCAAATGTGTCCAGGGAAAGGGGAATGGGTCCTCTCTAGTCCCACATCACTTAGGGGGGGAATCCTGGGCTAATTTATAAGGCTTGAATCTCTTTTATCTGTGTAATGCATTTTAAAGCCGTGAAAACTCAATGTCCAAAGCGGACAATATTACACAGTGGGGCCCGGGGTCATTATAAATGGTATCGAGTCGACTCCCGACCGTGTGTGGGGCCACATCGAAGCGAACAATATTACATAGTGGGGCCTGGGTAGTTACAGTGGACGTGGTTATCACTTCTTGGGATTTCTACCTTGTCATTATCTCTTTATTTTTCTCCCTATGGATTTCTATGGTTTGTGAGTGGTCAAGAGAGTGTCATATGATGTTGGGATGTATTCAATGAGAAAATATATAAAATAATTTTCAATCTTAGCTAGGTTGAGAATCCCACCACTGAGGATAGAAAGGCGAGACTTGATAAGCTAGGTTTCTCTTAACACCACATTTGTAATGACCCGGGCCCCATTATATAATATTATTCACTCTAGACACTAAGTTCTCATGGCTTTAAAATGCGTTATACAGATTAAAGGGACCCAAGCCTTTATAAACTAGTCATGCCCTTAGCCTCACCCGCGTACTGCCAAGGCGATTTTAGTCCATCCCTCTGTACTGCTCCGGGTCTAAGTCGTCACATTCTGATACCATTTGTAACAACCCGGGCCCCACTGTATAATATTGTCCGCTTTGGACACTGAGTCATCACGGCTTTAGAACGCATATACAGATTAAATGGACCAAAGCCTTTATAAACTAGCTCAAGACTCCCCCCCCCTAAGCGATATGGGACGGGAGACATGCCTTTAGCCTCACTCGCGTACTGCCAAGGCGATCTCAATCCATCCCTCTATACTACTCCAACAATACAACACACTCTCGATCACTAAAAAAACCTAGGAATCCACCAAAAGAGATAAAGAGAAAATCAAAGAGAAGATAATGAGGGAATGGGTCGGCATTCTTGGGATTGCGCACTACACCATAAACCTTTATAATCATAAATTGAACAGTCTAGCTTGGCATCGTTGAGTTT
Organism: Eucalyptus grandis; assembly: GCF_016545825.1. Lineage (NCBI taxonomy): Eukaryota > Viridiplantae > Streptophyta > Magnoliopsida > Myrtales > Myrtaceae > Eucalyptus > Eucalyptus grandis. The sequence continues at coordinate 10,754,666 of NC_052615.1, forward strand.
TTCACTGAAAAAGGCAATGTGACAGTCTTCCATCACATGGAACCTCAAAGATCAATAGTGCTAAAACTGGAGCTTTAGTGATATTTCTAGGCAAGCTTCATGGTTTGGTGTGGTCAAAGAGACTAGAAATGAAGGTGGACCAACACAATCCCAATAGCAACTTTCAGGGTTCAATTTGAAGAAAAAGATTAGGATGAAAGTATGTCGTTGGACACTCTAGTTAAGACATATTTGTACAAAAATATATCTAAATTAATTGGGAGCAAATCTAGTACTAAACTAACATTTGAAGATTGTTGAGATGTACGTCTGAGTTGTATTAGAAAAGTCACATATCAAAGAATTATTATGGTGTAGAGCAAAATTAACTCTTAACTCATTAGTTAAACTTTTTGAGTAAAAATTGACCCAATTAGATATATTTACAAGTTGGAGCTTAGATTCCCTCTTAGCGATATTCTCAGGAAAGATATTGGGTTTTTATTTTGCCTTCAACATGAACATATTGGTTTAACCAAAAGGAAGAAGAAGAAGACATAAACATATTGGGCGCACAATAAGAATCAAATCGGTTCATTTCCAAAAGGTCGCCAAAAGCTCCGGTCTGAGCTATTGAAGTATCTAGTCAGACCTACCTTCAAAGTTCAAGCGGTCAATGTCGTTATTTCTTCTTGAGAATCCCGCCATGTCATTTTCTTTATTTTTCCCTCTATCCTTTTTGGTAGATATCTAGGGTTCGTGAGTGGTCAAGATAGTGTCGTACGATGTCCGGATGTATTCAATGAGACAATGAAAGAATAAAATTTCAATCATGGCGAGGTTGAAAAACCCACTACGAAAGATAGAAAGGCGATCCATGATAATCTAGGTTTCTCAACCCAACTAAAGCATTGATAGGCAACTCCGTCAATATAGAACACTCTTGATCACTCAAGAAACCTAGGAATCCACCGAAAGAGATAAAGAGAGAGAAAAAAAAAAGAAAAAAGGAGAAGACAACGAGGTAATGGGACGGCATTCTTTGAGAACAGGCACTATACCAGAAAAGCTCCTCATCATAAATTGAACACTTTAGTTTGGCATCGTTGCGTTTTGCACTGAAAAAAGGCAATGGGACGGTTTTCTTGACTGAGAATGGTACCAATGACAACATTAAAAGAATCACATTGAACCTCAAAGATCGATACGGCTAAAGAAGAGCTTCAGTGAATTTTTGTTTCGAGTTCAAAACTCTTCTGCACCTTTTCGTTTCGCTGAAAGCTCTTCCCTTTTGAGTACTCGGTAATTGGGATAGTTTGACGGTTGTATTGCCACGATCGTCCAAGTAGCACGCGACATGCATTCGTTGGAATTACATCACACCTTTCTTTATCTGCTTATTTATTTCCAATAGAAAACTGGACTAAACAGCGCTTGGGGACTTCGACTTCATTTCCTTCTTCAGGCACAGAAACTTGTAAGGGTGTTTAGGATGATCTTTCATCAGCAACTTCAATTTTCCTACCATTCATGCTGCTAAGACATTGGATAGCAGCTTCCTCCGTCAATAAAACATCTCATACTTTGCCTTGTGACGAGCACACTGAGGAGAAAATTACCTAAAAAGTTTTTTATTTATTATAATTGTGTTAATTCAGTCATAAACTTTCTTTTAGGCCAATTCAGTCATAAATCTTTTACATTTATATCAATTCGGTCCATTCAATCAAATTTGGTTGGCCGATGCTAAAGTAGACTTCTGCTGGTTCTAGTCATGTGGCCAACGCTAACATGACCAAATTTTTAATAGATTTTTTTGCAAATTTTCTAGAATTCTTAATCTTTTCTTTTTCTTTTTTTTTTTTTTTTTTTTCCACCTTTTTTTCTTCGTTAGCTAAAGGCAAGGGTTGGCGAGGTCAACCTCGAGGGCCAATAGCGAGGGCGAGGCTTTGGTAAGGCCAAGCCTTGCTAGATTTTGCAAGGCCTCGCCCTTGCCAGTGGCCGACAAGGCTGACCTCATCGGCGCTCCCCTCTTGCTGACAACGATTGACTAGAGGAAGAAGGAAAAAGTTGATTAAAAAAATGAGGAAAAAGGAAAAGGAAAAAGAAAAGAAAAGAATAAAAAATAAATAAAAAGTCGAAAAAATAAAATATTATTAAAGAATTGTCCACGTTAGCATTGACTAATCAAAATTAGTTGGATGGAGTGAATTGGCAAAAAAGAAAAAGTTTAAAACCGAATTGGTCCATTTGTACTATGTTTAGGACTTTTTAGTTAACTTCCCGCACTTTCAGTGAAACATGTTGTGGTGCAGCTATCTTGACTTGTCCATGGCAATGATAGTGTTTAGGGTTTATGAATTGTCACAAGTGTACTAGTTTTTGGTAAATTTATCAAAGGTGTACCGGTTTGGTATTTTTAGTGATTAAAAAATTAGTTTAAGGTAAATTTATCACAGGTGTACCAGTTTGGGGTTTTTCAACGTAATAACCCAAAATTAAAATAAAGAAAAAAATTTAAGAATCCTACCAAATGTATTTCTATCCTGAGAATATAAATTTTAGATAGTTACCTAGCACCTTCAAAAACTCAGAAATTGTTCTTAATAATTCAATAAAAGAAAATCATTTCCGAGCAAACATAGTCCTATATCATTTGCTGCGGTTACGTCTCATCCCACTTATTATGGCATGGTGCTGCGGATTAGGACCTTCTGGACTAACCCGTTTAGGCCCGATTGCCTCGAACTCATTAGGAGCCATCGTCTTAGGTGACTCGACAAGGACCATCGACCTTCCGAATTCGCGGGTGGGAGTGCAAGCCTCGGAGCCTATTCCGGGAAAGGACAATCAGCATCAGGCACAGACATAATCCCAACCTGGCCATCGATCCTTCTGATCAGATTACTCTGCGTGGGTTTTGCTTGGGAGAGGACTGCAATCTTTTGGTATTTATAGGCCTCAAGTACCCTCTAGTTTTTTTCACTCTCTCTCTCTGTTAAAAATTTGAATCGAAGTGGTGAAACATAGGACTTCCCACAATCTACCTATCTGATAGGAACTCACGAAACCCTTTTGCAGATTTTATAGGATAAGCACATTCCCCGGCAGTGGAGTCTTCATTTCCCATGCCGTGCTTCATGAGTAATCACGAAAGACTTTCTCGTCCTTTTGTATGCTCGAATCGAGCGAAATTCAATCTTGGCTTCTTCCTCAGTACTCTCAGTCCATTCAACCTTTTTGTCCGATCTGCTCGACAATCTTGCATATCCAGCTGTTGTCGCTATTCAACTCTGCTTTGAGGCTTCCAATCCCGGCCTTCTCTTGTTGGATTCACGTCCTCACCGAGTGTCCTTTCTTCCTCATTTAGTCCGCAAGACATAATGTCCCTTTCTGGGGATCTTGACAAACGATCCACTTAGCAATTTCTGCAACTTGTGTAGATATAATATATAAGGGATGAATGCACAAAGTTCTAAAATTTGTTACAAAAATACAATTAAATCTTAAAATTTATAAATAAATAAAAAAAATAATCAAGTCTTTTTGTTAACTTTGTCTAACTTGGGTAATTGAAAATGCTGACATGGCTTTTTTTACATGTTGCTAGCATGACTAAAACATGAAGGATAAGGCTAAAATGATGTCATTTTGAACCATATATGTTTAATGAAAATATTATTTAAATTAGGCTAAAATGATATCGTTTTGAACCATATATGTTTAATGAAAATATTATTTAAATTAGGCTAAAAATAAACAAATTTAAAAATAAGACGAAAGAGGGCAAGACAACCAGGGCCTGGCCCTCGCCGTTATCGAACCACCATTGCCAACTGTGGACGACAAGGATTGCTATGTGAGGGCTTGCAGTAGTGAGGGTCGGCAGCCCTTGGTTGATCCAAGGAAGGGCCAATGACCCTTGCCGACTACTAGTTGGCCATCTTCCACCATAGCAATTTTAGGTGTTAGTGGGGCGGTGTTGGTAAGGGCCTAGCAAACTCTCATTGTTTAGCCTTCTTCATTTTTATTTATTTATTTATAAATTGCTTATTTTTAAATTTGATTTAATTAAAATTTGTATTAAAATCAAATTTGAACCAAAATGATGTCATTTTAGCATTATGTTTCATATATTAGCCACGTCATTGCCATGTAGGAGAGAGAAATGATTAAATAAAGCCATATTAACATTTTCCATTACCCAAGTTTGATGGAGTTAACAGAAATATTCAATACATTAAATTGACAAGTTTTAGAATTTGATTGTATTTTTTTTTTTGTAAGTTTAAATACTCAATTACAATTTCTTCATAAGTTCTATGATTTCCAAGGTATTTATTCCCAAAATATATTTTACAACACAAAAACCTAAACTATCATAACCAACTGTTGGGAACTCCATCTGAGTTTTATTATTAGATCACGGGGTCATAAGTTTGATTATTCACTCTTTTAATCTTCAACAATTTTGGAATAATACTAGGTCTGCACATTTCATATTTTCGTCCGTCTATCCATCGACGTTAGCATCGGGAGGTATTGTGATACCACTTAATGCAGTTTTTAATAGCTTAAACCTTTGGAACTCCTTCTCGAGCACACCGACCACGAGGAAAGCAATGCCATTCATACTCATCTTTGTACTGTTCCAGGAGTACGTGTAATTGAAGCCGATATCTTGGAGAACTCTTGACAGCAATTCTGGACCTTTTAATTTCTATCGGTTTTTGCATAGAGGTGGTCAAATAAGATAAATGAAGATAAGAAGATAAGATTTGCGACCTTAAAACTAATAATCGAATAGGTTGGGCATCATGTGGTCGAGATGCGGAGATGTCTTATATAATGACCTCCAAGAGGAAACCGGGTACTCTCAAGTGAAAGAAAATAACAAGCCGAGATTGAACAATTATGAATGTTTGAAAAATCGGGTCCGTATTTCAAACATCGAACTAGACAGCATCCCAGGAAAAATATATCTTGATTTAGCATGGCACCCGGAAATGTCCTCAGGACTTCATCCCGAACCGGCAGGATGCAGAATAATAGACCGTACCTGAATATATGCAGGAAGGCATTATACTTCCACAATCCAGAAGTCTGCGAAACATGCGTGCATATACTTTCCTGATTCATCATTGCATGCGTGCATATACTTTCCTGATTCATCATTGCACCCATGCTCAGAAGTGTGTCTGAGCAAGTAGGCAATTCCCATGTATGTAGAGGGTCATGCATTCATGATCTCCTGAAATTCTGCTTTGGTGTGACTGGTGCACGCTCGTGTATGTTGTGTGTTTGAGGGAAAGGGGGAGAGAGGCAAAGTAGATACCTCGTCTGATGCAATTTCAAGTGTGAATCTCCTTGGACAGGAGCCGTGATGCAAACTTCCGCACCCTACGGATGTTTTATCTGGTGAAGGAATTACAAAGAAATGCCAAAGGGGGAAAGACGCATATCATAAACATTCCAAAGGAGAATCATTGATAACCAGAAGGATATCTGCTCTTTGTAGATGGGATGATTAAGCATTAATAGATTGTTGTTGGTCACAATTGCTCGAATAACCTGTTAAAATTATGTCACGCCCCCAATCTTGAGTGCATGAACATCCCTCGACGGTCGATTAAAATTGTGATATTTTAGGACGAGCTATTGACCCATTCTTTTTTTTTTTTTTTTTCGCTTTCAATTAAAAACATGCAGAAGTAACTCAAATAAACACCCAGTCAATCAACAAAAACTGAGATAGCAAGAACACAAAATCAGTATCTGAGTGGAAATAGGAGGGTATTGGGGCTATGGAAGAAACGGTCAGAAATTTGGGAACTCTGCGGTGAAAGCAGGATCGAAAATGTATTTTTTTTAGCTTTTTTCGATGGTACTTATTATGTATTCTAACAATGTTTATACATTCACGTAAAGCATATCGATGTCATTATTGTTATTGTCCTCAAAAGTTGAATTTGCATTCAAACTAAACTCAATGTTAGATGGAAACTATCTTTTGACAATCACATAGCTAATGTGGTTTTCTGAGCAACATGCCTCACGCAAAACGAAATCTCAACACCACAAACTTCACACAATTGTTTATATTAGACTAGGCATGCAGAATCTTCAAGTCTGTCGTAATAGAGATGCAGCACTTGCTTAAATCAATATTGCCGGGGTAAAATGGAGCCGCGAATTTTCCAGAATACCAGAGCAATATCAATGATTGTAACACGAAGCAGCTCATCGAGGCAAACAAGATAACAAAGCAATACCCACTCCCTATAGGAAGTAACATTTGCAAGATCTTGTGCTCTCTCATGTAGAATTTTCATCAAGAATAAAAAAATCAGGTCAACCGACATTACAATTTACATTAAAAGCTTTATTCTAATTCAAAGTGAGATGCATCGTTGGGTGAGCAGAATTGGTTAGCATGTCTGGGTATCTCGGATGATATGGACTTAAGAATCCCTCATTCCTTAGTTTCCTAGTACTTAGTTTCCTTGTATCTGTAGAGAGGAAATTATAGGACTACAGCCTTCAAGACCTGGAAAACGTAAATAAGGCATAAATTGCGCAACATATGTAAGAAACCTTAGAAACTAATAACATGGGACAGGCCCGCAAGATAATTACTAGCGACTTTGGGGTCATCTGAGATTCCAGTATCAAGTTGCATGTTCCAGCCGTAAGTAACACATGTTCTTGCGAATTCAATGCTGGGGAACTTTCCATATTAGCCATACTGAGAACTAACAACAAACATTTTTCTGATGATTTGATAGGTAAAGAACTACGATAGGAGGATGCAATTGGGATGCTATGTTAAATACTATTATTCTGCATGGCAGATCGGCAAGACATACTAGTGCTATTTATTATCTAAGATTCTAAATGACAGGTTGCATCCATCAAGAGGGGGAAAACCTGAATAAAAGAGCTTCATCATGAGACCTCCATGGTGAGATAACAGTGGATAGATCTATGGTTTAAAACTCATCCACGACTATATGGCCACGTAAGATGTGGCTAATAACACTAGGACAAAAAATTCTATGAGATGTTAAAAGACTTAAAGATGAAACTGACCTCCCCAATGCGTGGGCTGACAAAATTTAGGTCCTCTTGCAGTCTTCTACACGGTGGACCATAAGAGTCTATGAACTGCACTAACCTGTAGTTTAGATAGAGAATAGAAAGTATGAACGATTGGTAGATTCGCCATGCAAGGAAACTGATACGGTCGGAATACTAGCGCTATTAGTGCTCAAACCAAAGCTGAATAAATTAGGATCCAACTTGTAAAAAAAATATAGTAATCATGAAACTTTCATGATAAATGCCCATTCGTACGGAAAAAATGTTAAGGTTCTAATTTGAAGCCTGGGTCTTATGGAAGTCTATTATGGTTATTCTGGTTCTGCTTCAATCATATGGTTTTAATCCTGTTTTGTCATGTGCGCAAGCACATGTTGAGTCTCAAATGAGAGATTATTCTTGACACAAATGGGAGGGTCGAGATAGCCTCAGTGTCCTGCCTATTCAGAGCTTCTTCTTTCAGGTTAACTTGTCTGAATCATGTGTGGACACATGATTATCATGCATGATGAATTCTGGATTCCGCACGTGCCTTATTTCTTAATTTGTAAATTAAAAAGAGATGGAGAAAGCAAATTCTATGTATTTAAGTTCCCTGCACTTTAACAATAACATTCACTTACATATTGCATTAAAATCGAGTCAACATCAAATAAGAATGGTCGACAATAGTCTTGATATAGCTCCAGATGAAGGAAGGCATGAATGGAGCCAGAAAGTAAGCTAATCACTCATTAACTACATTAAAAAATGGGCGTTGCCTCTGCTTCATTAACTTTTTCTGATGCATGTGTATATTTCCTAGATACACTGCAGATACAACATATAAATCCAGCACAGGCAGCCTTGAGGAAAAGCTGAACCTTAGTCAGCAGCAATATATGTTTCTCTATGTTTTGGTTCCATCAGATACTGATGACTTTTACCAAAATATCCCAAGGTCACATTGACTAAGCAAAGACAAAATACATGCTGGAAGCTTGTGGACTTCAAAGATTAGATTAAGAAAATCTTTCAGTATTGACCCGAAAATAGTGCACCCAAGTGCCTTATGCCAGCCCTCAGGATTATTTAAAAAGAAAAAATAATATTTTCATTTACCAAGTGCTGTATTACTTCCCTTCGCATGGTTATGATTGCCTTCAGCTCTTTGTGAGAGTCAAGGCAACAAATTAACTATTGCTAAGTGAGGAATCAAGCAGGAATAAGAATCAAACTGATCATGAATACATGGCAACTTTGACCCAATAAAAATCTCATGCTGATATATCTATATAAATATATACTATGTTAAATTTGATTACTATTTCAAAAAATCACAAAATTGGTACATTTACAACAAACGAAAGGTAAAACTTTAAATTAGTACACTCATTAACTATCACATGTCATCCGACTTATCAATTTAATAATAAAATTTAACGGAAATTAACGGAATAAGCTTTTTTTTTTTTTAATTATTATTTCTTGATGACATATAGCATTAAGTAGCATAAAAGAAAAAGTGATCGGTTTCATTGGATTCAATCTGAATCTCAGTTTTAAGGTGGAATCAGACCAAATTGGGAATATTGCTGAACCCACTTTATTTTTTTTTTTTCCTTTTTTTTTTATGGGACAGACTTTATATTAAACCCCAATCCCCTTATTCCAAATTCCCAAGTTTCGCTGCTTTACTCTCATTTAAACGAAACCCTAGTCGCAGCCACTTTCTTCGCTCACCTTCTCCTGTTCCTCGAACCCTAGCCCCAGACGCCTCCAACACGCGCCACAACCTGTACTTCGATTCGCTTCACCGACTTGGGAATCTCGCCGTTGTCGGAGCAGATCACACCCACGAGCTTGTCGGATCGGAGTGACAAGAACACCAGTGCGATTGCAATTGTTGGTGTCCATGGTATGGGTGGTGCTGGCAAAACAACTCTTTCTCAGCTTGTGTTCAATGATGGTGCGGTGAAGGAAAATTAAAATGATAAGCTTCGAGCTCTTGGATTCGCTAGGTCCTCGACGAGAAAGCATCGAAGGAAAACATACTTTGATCGGGGAAAGCAGAGAAAAGAGAGGAAGGGAAGTCATGAACAAACAAGAGAATGAGTGCCTTTTCTCCGCTGCTAGCTGCGTACGCCTCAAGATTCCAGAAGGGAAAAATAAGCGTCGCCCCTCAGAATTACGACGTGTTCCTGAGCTTCAGGGGTGGAGATTCTTGCGCTTGCTTTGTCATGCTCCGAACCTTGAGCACGCCAACATCCCACCATGGTCATGCAAATGCGACATTCCTAGGTAGTGTCGCCGACCCCATTCATTTCTTATTGCGCAAGCGAAACGTAGTATAAAACCCTTGACAATGAAATACGGGATAGAAAAGCAGGAATCAAAACCACAACATAACACTTTTATAATTCAACATAATTACAAACAGAGGTCTATGGCCAAAAGTCTATAAAAGACCGGCTCTTAAAAAGGAACTGTCCTACAAATTACAAGTCGGACACGTTCTCCAATGCTTATGACTTCACCTCTGCAACTCCTCAAGGCCAACCAAAGTTATCTGGTCACTTCGTCCACCAGGGACTTGAAATTTTAATCTCACAATCGGGATGAGAGGTTGTCTCAGCAAGTTCAACCCCCTAAACCCCTATTAGAAAGAAAATACGCACCGGGTGGCCTAGTCACAACATCAAGAAGACATACCTCGCATTAGTCTTCATCTGTGGGTTAGCATAGTTTATATAATTCAACCACGTGCAATTATAATAACCAAACAATCGTGGCACAATCACATTATCAGAACAATTCAACTACTTGGATCGTCTCAGCGATCAATTGACTCTGCCAATTACATGTCATTCTAGCAAATCAATCGCTACTTCCAATCACAAACCTATAGGAAGGTTTAACAACCAGTGGCAATCACGACTCCACTCGGCACGACCTTTAATTAGGTGGTAGATCTCGGCCCGATGGGCATGACCTCTAATAGGTGGTCAATCACAGCTCTATTGGGCACAACCTCTAATGGGTGGTGAATCACGGCCCCATTGGGCACGGTTCCACTGGGCACGACCTTTAATAGGTGGTCAATCACGGCTCCACTGGGCACAACCTTTAATAGGCAATCAATCATGGCCCCACTAGGTATAACCTTTAATAGATGGTCAATCACGGCCCCACTAGACACGACCTTTAATAGGTGGTCAATCATGACCCCACTGGGCACGACCTTTAATAGGTGGTCAATTACGGCCCCACTGGGCACGACCTTTAATAAGTGGTCAATCATGGTCGTTCTTCCATCAAATTTTGACACTTGGGATTTTATAAAAAGAATCCTTATTTATCGCAATCACACTCCATTTGCCACAATCAATCATCAAATTTAAATTCTAAATACATAGCAATGATCAAAGCACGAAATTCGAGAGTTTAGGGTTCGACAAAATTTTCAGAATTTAATAAATAATTAAATTTATTTCGAAAATAATTAAATAATAATATTCATATTTTTCACGATCCACACTCAATTTATAATATCCAATCATCAATTTCAAAATCTGACTACACAAAGAAGCGATCAAAGCACGAAATTCTAAGCAAATAAGGCCTTGAGATAATTTTTGAAATTTATTAAATAATTAAATTTATTCCGAAATTTATTTAAATAATAATATTTTAATAATTTCGAATAAATATATATTATTAAATTATTTAATAATTTCGGAATACTTAAATAAATCAAAAACAAATTCCTTTAAGTCACATCAAAGCTTATATTAATATAAACATACTTAACTTTAAACTAAACACACTTTAACTTAATTAAACACCCTAATCTAATCATCAACCAAATAAACTAATCTAACCACCTAAACTTACTTAACTTAGACTAAGCACACTTAGGGCATCATTAACCATCTAATCAATATTTAGTGAGCTAAACTCACCCGATTAGTGAGCCGAGCAAACTAAAACGACGGGATCGACGCGAGGATCGACTTTTCTCAAAGCGGGCTGAGCATCCGGGGTGGGAAGTCGGCCAAAACGGGTCAAAATTGGGCTGAGATACCCATTTTTCCAGCCACTGCTTTGGGGCCGAGAAGGGCGGATCCGGTGTTGGTTGGGGCAAGCAAGGGCAGCAAGGACTAGGCGGAGCTCCGGTTGGCTGAGGCGAGGGTGCACGGTGGCCGGAGGAGGCTAAGCCGTGGCCTAAACTGGTCGTACAACCTCCCGGAGGTGAAGATGAGCGAAGACGACGGTGAGGGAGGCGGGTTTGCGCGACAGTAGCGGCGTGCGAGGTGGCGACGTGTGAGGGGTGTGCGATGGCGGTCCGACTAGGCTGCTGGTTGCTCCGATGTCTTCTCAAATCTGCTGGGTGTCGAGCAGCAACCAACAACGGAGGAAAGAGGACTTCGACACAGCAGGAGGGAGAGAGGGAGGCGGAGGTGTGAGCGGCGAGGTGCGAGCTGCAACGACGAGCTGCGATGGCGAACGATGATGGGTAGAGGCGTGCGATGGCGTGAGGGGCTGCTCCAGCTTCTTCTCTGCATTTTTCTGGTCTTCGCACAACGAAGATGGAGGAGAAAGGCAACGGGAGAGAGAGAGGAGAAAGGGAGGAGAGAGAAGGAAGAGAGACCACTTCCTTTTCTTTTTTTTTCTTTTTCTTTAATCCAACAAAAATGGCCCACCATGACATGAGATGACATCACCTTCCACTAACTTCAAATCTCCCACAACAATTCTCCAATGGTCCAATTTCATTTTCTGCCGTGGCATGAATTCTCCAAAATCTTTTACAACACAATTCATTCAATTCTCTTCTAATTGAACCAATTTAAAGTCTGTAAAATTAATCCAATGTCACCACCTTTCAATTCACATATTTACTTGACCATAGAACCATCTTGATCTAAAAAATACCACCAAAAGCGGGCCTACCAAATTTCTGAACCAAATTAACCATACCTTGATTATTTTGCCGAAAAACTCGACTTGCATGAAAAATCTTCCAAAGATGAGTCAATATTCCTGAAATGATTTGTGACACACACAGACTTCCAATTTCTGAATTCGATCTCAATTCCATGGTTAATTTCACTTTGGCACAATTCTAGCGTGGCCCAACCTACCGGGTAGCCTTTAGAAATTTTCATGCATTTGACATGTGGTTGATCATCTCAAGCCACAATATACATCTTTGAAACATTGGCGACTTTCGGTTGTCGGGATAATCTCAAGGTTTCAAATACAAACCCAGGGTACCAAATCGACATAAAAGTTGGTCCAGTGCCGATCGACAAGAATTGTGCGATCTGGTGGAATCACCCACACTTGATCACATGCCTCTGTCGAGTTGACCTATCTCCGATCTCTAATCGATTTTTAATTGTGCTGTAATGACTCTTACAGATTAGCTCGGTCGAAAGATCACTTCTGGTCAAATTCTCGAGTTTTATGCATTATAATTTCTTAATGGCTTCACCTGATAGACTAGTTTTCACATGAGTGGCCGACTCAAGGAAAATAATTATATGCGTGCCAACGAAATGCCCGTCTCAATTTATTGAAAATAAAATTGAAAAATCGGGATGTCACATGCTTCACGGATTTCCTCTACAAAAGCCTATCAGCTGCTGGGCTCCAAGTGTTCAGAGATGACGCCAGCAATCAGCAGACTAACCCAGAGGTTCTCTGGGCCATCAAGACTTGTAGGGTCGTGATCCGCATCGTCTCCGAACGCTATGTGCATAGTAAACGGTGTCTTTGAAATCTCACCGAAATTATGGATTGCCACAAAAGCATGGCAAATCAGTCTTCCCTGTTTTCTATAACGTGAATGATGCAGATTTAGGTCGCCAATGCGGCAACATACGTAACTTTGAAGAGGCTTTATGTGAACATGAGATGCAGTGCAGGCGAGAAGAAGTGCAAGAATGGGTAGAGGCGCTGTGTTCTCTAACGAGGATTAGAGGATGGATGTCACATGCCATTGCTAATGGGTATTTATGTAATCTGAATTGGAAACCCCTTGCACTTGGATGGAAATAATCTGTACGTCTAACTTTGTTTTATATCCATAATACGTGTGTGCGTGTGCAGGCATCAAGGAAAGCTGGTGAAAATGGTTGTCGCAAAGGTTTCGAGTGAAGTAGAGATGAGCTGGATCAAACGGTCTTCTCTGTTCATAGAATCAGGTACATTCCAGTACCATTCGAGGCATTCTCTAAATATAGAGAAGCCCCACGCGACCTTGACCGGCTTTTTTGCTTTTTAAAATTTCTCCTGATTCGTAGTCATCATCACCTGCAGCAATTCATTATTTTTCAGAGAAAAAAAGTAGAGAAAGTAAATGCCAAGTCTTCTTGAGCTTCCGGGGTGCTGATACTCGTTATAACCTTGCTGCTTTCCTCTACACCAGTCTTGTGGCTGAGGGAATCCAAGTTTTTAATTATGACGATCCGTCCCTCATAGGTAAAGATTGTGTTCATAAGATACGCAATGCCATCGACCACTGCAAAATATCCGTTCCAATTCTCTCATGCAATTATGCGTCGTCTCCATGGTGTCTTGAGGACCTAGCTCAAATGGTTGAATGCAAGAGAACAAAAGGGCAAAAGATATTGCCCCTTCTATAAAGTGAACACGTCACATGTGCGAGATGTATCGCATTTGTGTCGAAAGCACATGCTTTGACATAAGCAGTTGGTTGACGAAATTACTATGAGTGGTGGGAACGAGCTCTCAAAGAGGTTGGTTGCTCCAGGGGATGGGTATCAGAGAATATTGCGAATGGGTACATTACTTTCATCTTTGCCACCAAAACGTTAACTGGACAGAACTTCTTATACCGCTCAGAGCTTACTTCAATTTTATTCAGCAATTGATAGGCACGAAACCGTACTTGTGAAAGAGGTCATGAAGGAGGTTTCAAGGATGTTGAACAATCCCCAAACACATGATCCCCGTCCCCATCCGCTGAATATTGACTCAATTACAAAAGGATTTTCCTCGACGATCAAAAAGTGTCATCCTTTATTGTTTATAATTTGCATAAATCTTGTTAAGACTCGTGAGGATTTTTTTGGAGTTAAGAAGCATATTTCGTACATTATGTTGTGTAATGTGTTTAATTAGCATGTCGTTTTTAAATTCAAACGTGACGCGATTGATGGATGTCTTGTGTTTTGATTTGGCAAGTCGATTCTGTTATAGAGAGTCCAGTCAGCTTAGTTAGTTGTTTGAAGGTGCTAAAAGGGTTCTCTAATTAAGTCTGGTAAATGTTCCTTACTATAACTAGTTGAAAGCTCTGCTCGTTCCGATGAGCGTAAAGCAAGTGGAGAAAATGAAAATGGGAAAACAGTCGCAATTTGCATCAACATATCTTGAAACATACTGCAATGTGCGCATGATCAGATTTTTGTTTTAAAAAAGACGGAAAAAGCTAAACAAAAACACGGAGATCATGCGCACATGGAAAAAGAAGCCATCTTCAGACCTGGCTAACGTTGCTGAGAGGGGCTTTTCAATAGGAACCTTTTCATCGGAAGAGAAGGCAACGATTAGATCTGTTCAGGGATTTAGTATGTGGATCTCAATGTGACTTGTTGCAAAAGTCGTAATCATTTATTGCCATTAATTAGAAGAAACCCAGGAAGAGCTGCCCTGAGGACGTCTGCCTCCTTCACAGCGCCTTCAATCCTCCCTCAGAAGCAGATCTTTCTGGTAAGTTCACCCTTTCTTCTGTTTTCCCTCAATATCTTCATGTCCTTTTACGAATCATACTCTTTGGATTGAGATGGAAGAATTGAGCTCTGTTCACTGTTCAGAATCTGAGTGGAATTAGGAGGGTATTGAATCTATGGAGAAATGGTTAGAAAGTTGGAAACTTTGCAATTTGGGAATTGGCTCCGAGCAGATGTGCACGACCTCAGCCCATATGGGAAAATCTTTTATGGCAAGCAAGAGCCAATCCTAGAAGATAATGATAGCGTGCCAGAGACTCCAATGCATTATGTTTAGGAGAATAACAACCAGCAGCAGGAACATACTTTAAATGTCATTTGGGGACAGAAGAATGATATACAACTAACTCACAAGGAAATCAGTTCATCAACACAGCAGTTAGCAATACAAATCATGAGAGATAACAGCCCTCAAAAGAGAGGGAGCTGTTGTATAGATGATGAATCTGTTATGGTTCTTTATGAAGAGCAGCAAAAGGAAGCAGAACTCGATATGCTAAAGGCTGAAACAGAAGAGGGCTGATTAGGCATAAATTTAAAAGCACCAAGCACCCAACAGTCAAAAAAGGCATGCGTTTCTGTCCCTATAGTGCACAAAGCTTGAAAACACCAATCTTAGACAGTACATAGTTGGTGGAAACCCTGATTGAGGTGGCGGAGAAGTCAGGTCAGTGGGCTCTGGTGGCTAGCCCTAATAAGCCACCGGTGAAGCCATGAAAATACTAAGTTGGAATTGTCAGGGGTTGGGCACACCCTTGACAATTTAGGCTTTGTGAGTCTTAATGACTCAAGAAATGCCCAGTATTATATTTCTAATGAAGACAAAGAATCGCGAGCAAAAGGTGCATCAGGTAAGAAGGAGATTGAAATTTCAGAACAATTTTTTAGTGAACCCAGAAGAAATTGCAGGGGGATTGGCTGTATTTTGGGATGATCAAGTAGTGATTTCCATTGAATCATTCTCTAACAACTATATAAGTGTACTTTGTCAAGTAATGGGAATTGGACAGCAAATGCAAATTACCTTTATACATGCTCATAATGTTTTTCAAGATAGAGTACATCTATGGAAGGATATTTATAGAGTGAGTAGAAACTACCATATACCTTGGCTTTGCATGGACGACTTCAATGAAATATTGTACCACTAGGAAAAAGTGGGAAGAAAGCGAGCGGAAAATTACCGGCCAATAGCCTTCAGGGAATTTCTTAGCAGGTGCTCTTTAATGGATTTGGAATCCAAGGGCTGTGCTTTTACCTGGAAAAATAACCGGACAGGAGATCAATTAGTCAAAGAGAGACTAGATAGGGGATTATGCAATCTTGATTGACGAATTACATATCCTAATGCTGAAAGCATAGCATTACCAACTATAGGGTCTGATCACAGCCCTCTTGTAATATCATTATACCCGCGGAAAGACAAGAAAAGAAGGGTGTTCAGGTATGAAGCATTCTGGGCAGAAGACGAGGAAAGCATGTTGTTGGTAAAACAGGTTTGGGCTAATGGAGATTCTCAAAGGCTAAATATAGTACAAAAGTTGCAGCTGGTGACCCAAAAGTTGGCAAAGTGGAGTAAAAACAGATTCCAAAATGCAAAACAGAGAATTGATGAGCTGAAAAATGAATTACAAAGGCTGACAAATGAAAGGGTTGTACAAAAAGAAAGTGAGAAAGCAAAGCAGATAAAATAGGAAATTGAAAAGCTGTGGTTGCAAGAGGAAATGTTTTGGGCTATGTGATCAAGAGTTAAATGGCTAAAATGGGGAGACAAAAATACAAAGTTTTTCCAAGCATCAACTATTCAAAGGAGAAACAGAAATAGAATAACCTTCTTAAAGAATGCAACCAATGAATGGGTGAAAGAAGATCAGCCGTTGAGGGAGATGACGCAAGTTTTCTTTAAAACCCTATACTTGTCAGTGGGAGATCGCAACTTTAGCCTATCATACAACAAATATCAACTTCAATAGATGAAATAATGAATCAGAGGTTGGTAAAATCTGTTACAATTGAGGAGTTTACTAAGGCAATGTAGCAATTAGGAGCTACTAAGGCTCTTGGACCAAATGGGTTAAATGGGCTGTTTTATCGAAATTATTGGCCAAACCTAAGCCAGGGAATTTTCACAGAAGTGTAGAAGTTTTTTGAAATAGGATACTTAAACCCCGACATGAATAGAACCCAAATAACCCTCATCCCCAAAGTCCTAAACCCTAAAAAGCTTGAATAGTTCCGCCTTATCAGCCTGTGCAATTTTATAAACAAAATCATCTCCAAAGTAATGACGAATAGACTGAAACCCTTACTACCAAGCCTCATTGCTGAAGAACAAAGTGCTTTTGTGGGGGGAAGACAAATTCAAGATAATATCTTGATAGTGCAAGAGGTGCTACATAAGTTGAGAACTCGGGAAAGGAAGAGCAAGTTCCAAGCGGTATTAAAGCTTGATATGCAAAAAGTATATGACCGAATTAAATGGGACTTCTTTCAAGCATGCTTGAAAAAGATGAGTTTTTGTGACCAATGGGTTCAATGGGTGATGCAATGTGTGTCCACGGTGTCTTTCAGCCTCAACTTCAACGGCAATCCTTTACCGTTTTTTAAGCCAACCAGAGAAATCCGACAAGGTGACCCACTTTCTCCATACCTATTTATTTTAGTGGCTAACGTTCTATCCAACCTAATGAAACAAGCAGCTGCGGATGGCACTCTAAGGGGAATTAAGTTAAATAGCTGCTGCCCTACATTATCACACCTACTGTTTGCGGATGACTCAATATTTTTCCTCCATGGTACGGTTGTAGAATGTCAGAATTTGGCAACTATCCTTCATCAATATTGCTTCGCAACAGGACAGGCAATAAATCTTAACAAATCAGGAATCTATTTCAGCAAGAGTTGTCCCATGAGTCTAAGAGGGAATATTGCTGAAGAGCTAAGAGTCCTAGAAATTGAGAAAACAGGGAAATATTTAGGGATTCCCTCTGATTGGGGTGATTAAAAAAGAGACATCTTTGCATGGATTCTTGCAAGGGTAAGCATGTAGTTGGAGAGTTAGAAGGATAACTTGCTATCCAAACTAGGCAAGGAAATATTGATTAAATTAGTTGTGCAGGCCATCCCATAATATGCAATGTCTATTTTCAAACTCCCTGTGTCAATTTGCAAAACTATTTAAAAAAAATTGCAAACTTCTGGTGGCGGAATGGCAACAAAGCTGCTGGAATTCACTAGAAAAAATGGGAAAACGTAAAACTTAGAAAGGAGGAAGGCGGGCTTGGCTTTAAAGACCTCCTAGCTTTTAATAAGGCGATGTTAGATAAACAAGCTTGTCGTATTTCTCAACAACCTTCTTCCCTTCTAAACCAACTTATGAGGGGACTATACCACCCACAAGGCAATTTTTGGAAAGCTAGAAAAGGATCTAAACCGTCTTGGGGATGGCAAAGCATTATCTTAGGGAGAGACTCAATAGCTCCTCAAGTTATGTGGACTATGGGCAATGGATGGACTATTTTGCTCAAGGAGGATAAATGGTTAAAGAGTGGTACTATTGGTGGGCCAGAAATAAGAGATGAGCTAGAGAAAGTCAGTGCTCTAATAGACCACAGGGAGGGGAATGGAATGAGGAAATGCTTCGGCTATTGTTTGATGATAAAAAAAATTAAGGAAATCCTTGCCACTACCATAGGTTTACCTTCTATAGCTAATAAAATGGTATGGATGAGCAACAAATTAGGAGACTACTCGGTGAAAAGAGGATATATATATACAACATAAATCAAATAGCAATCTCAACAACCACATTAGCATCTTCCTCTTATCAAACAAAGCCAGCCTTTGGAAATTCATCTGGAATTCTAACACTCTACCTAGAGTAAAACAGTTCATTTGGAATGCTTGCCAAAACGCAGTACCTACGGTGGAAAACTTGCATAGAATGAGAGTTGTACTTGATCCAATGTGCCCAATCTATAAAAACGAAGCTGAAACCGTTGATAAATTAGATCGTGCACTTTCGACCAAAAAAAGGGGGTAAAAGCAGGATTGAAGATGTATTTTAGCAAGGAATCCAAAGAGGCTCTTCAATCTCAGATTGTTTCGGTTACTATAGGACCAAGAGTTGTTTCTTTTATTTTAACCTCGGAATCATTTGTTCATTTGATTATCTATCTATTTTGGGGTTGACCTAGAATTGGATTAATTTGGTGTCGCGACCTTTTTTTTTTCGGCGCCCGCAATCGGGTACGAGCGCCTACGGAGGCTAATGGCTCGGGTGAAATTTGTTATGCCCGGACTCTCCCAAGTCCACAAATTCACGACTTTAATAGTCTAATTTTTTAACCTATAAATTAATTTTAAAACGGAGTCACCACTAATCGGTTTGGGGTGGGTCGATTAGAAATCCAAGCGAAGCATCGGGAGAAATACTCGCTCCTACGTAATCAGAGAAATTAGGATTGGGGACTTGATTACACTAGTTAATCACTAATGCCCTTTCGGTACCTAATCTTGTTTAAACCCTAAGGCTTTTTGGATGTTCGAGGGATTTTCCATGCAATTTGGGGGAGAAAAACATTTTTAGGTCTTTTCTCATTTTTTGGACATAAAAGGGATTTTTGGATTTTAGGAAATACAATTTTTGGAAATACAAGTTTTTTTGGCTTTTTCATGAATTTTTGGCTTTTTTTGGATTTTTGGCATTTTTTGGAAAATATGAAATATTTTTAATTTTTTTATTTTTTCAGAAAATAATTTTTTTAATGTTTTTAATATTTTTTTTGGAAAATAAAACATTTTTGAACATTTTAAAACATTTTCGGTTTTTTGGAAATTAAAATATTTTTTTATATTTTTGAAAATAAATTATTTTTTATTATTTTTGATTTTTTATTAAAATATTACATAATATAAAAGTCGACGTGGGTTGGATCCATGGGTTGGGTCCGACCCGAGCCAACCCCAAAACACGTACGAGCCCGCTATGCGAGCCCGACTTTCAAAAAAAAAAAAACGACACCATGGCCGGGCGATCAAGGACACCCGGCCCGGCCCGACGACCCGCTCCACGACCCGGCTCCCAGCGAAAACCCTACCGACCCGGCCTCGGCTCGTGACTCGACTCCCGCCGCCCCCAGATCTCGCGAAACCCTACTTGGTTCCGAGACTCGGATCGATTGATGACTGGGAAAATCGCAAACCCTAAGGTTTGCGAATCCGCGCGTCGAAGGGGGGAAACTGAGGTGTTTGGTGGCGACGGCAACTATGGCAAAAGTGACGGTGACGACGAAGGCGACAACGGTGACGGCAACGATAGCTAGGTCAACGGAAAACGGCTACGATGAATGGCAATGGTAACGGCGACGCTTTTTTTTTTTACCTTCTCTCGAATGGGGACGGCGACGACAACAATGCCAGATCAAAGGTAGCAGTGGCGAGGCGCTCGACAGCAACGAGGGCGAGGACAGACTGGGCAACGACGGCGAGGATCGAGACGGTGGGCCGAGGCTCAGCTACGGTGACAGCGAGACTGCGGGATTTGGCACAACAGCGCGTTGGGGGTGGGACACGACAACAAGCCTTCGAGGCAACAGCATGGGACTTGATCGGGGTAAATGGCGGCGGCACAACGTTCGGTGGCAACAACAGCAGCAAAAAAAACTCTAGATTTGAGGCGCAGATCTCGACCGGACCTTCCTTAGCCTCGATTCTCTCTCACTCAAGCCAAATCCGAGCCTCCACCGGCTAGATTTGACCTCCTCGAAGTCGCTTGCCGCCGGCCTTCCCCGAAGTCTCTCGGTGGAGGGCGGGCTGAGCTCGCGACTCGAGTTCTCCCCTGCACTCACCCTTCAATCTTTCCCGATGTCTCTCAGTGAATGATCTCCAAGCTCGCCACACCTTCCGACGATGCTTGCGGCCACCTATTTATAGGCGAAGGAAATCTGGTCGATGGAGGGGCTCGGTTGCCGGCCTCCGGCTTGCCCACCGATTTCGCTCGGCTGAACCGGTGTCCCATCGAGCTTTCCAGTGAAGCTCGCTTAGCATTAATGGCACCTGAGATCTTATCCCCTCCGGCCGACGTCGGCCTACTCTCCTTGGCCGTAGGTCGTCCTTTGCGCGTCGGCTTCCCTCGCGCGCGTGAGTTGTAGCGGCGAAGGAGAGGGAAGGAAGAAGAAGAAGAGAGTAAGGGGCCGGGCCGAGGGGTGAAGAAGATGAGAGTGGGCCTAAGGGTTGTGCGAAAGGAAAGGGGGGCTAGGCCTTGGCTGTTGCTTCTATTTTCTTTTTGTTTTGTTTTTGCTCGTTTTCTTTTTATTATCTTATTTATCCGAAAAGACAAAATAAAATAAAATAAAAACTTAATAAATAAAATAAAATAAGCCTAAATAAAATTAAGGCGTCAACATTTGGTAGCTGGTTTGACAGAGTGAGAGATATTGTGTTTTTGCGTAAATTACCAACTCCTTTAAATATCACTATTGCTGCACAAGAAAATCCTTTTATTGATTCAACTAAAATAACGACAAAAAACATATTACAAAGCCTCAAAGCACACAATACCAATACCTTCACAAATGACATTAATTACTTGGATATGGCACTCTAAATGTAAGCTAGCTGCTTTCAAGATGCTTCTTTTCTTTATTTCATTAACACCTAATCATAAATGTAACAATTGCAGTATTTTTTTTTTGGGTAAAAAATTCCATTATAATTGAGGTGGAACTTTTATTTTAGTAAATACAAAATGATGAACCTATCCTATGTTTGTCAAAAAATTGTGAAACTGCTTAACAAAGTGATTTTGTATAATGGGAATATTAGTAGGTAGATAGCTAAACTAATATTTGGTTGTGGGCAGTGGCAGGTAAAAATCCATCCTTAACTTTAGTTAGGGCTAAACCATCATTAAGGACCACTAACTGCCACTAGCCCTAAACTAAACTATCCCTAAACACAATTAACTTCCTAATCAATGAATAGGAATTAACTCACCCTTTTTTGGGTGATAGCGAGCTTGTGACAACAGTGGCACAACGGCGATGAGAACTCAAGTCTCACAACTTGAGCAAATACCCTAACAACGGTGGCTTGAGACTTAAGACCTATAGCTTGGCTAAGGAAGGAGGCGTGTTCGGTGGTGGCTTGCAGCGGTGGTGCGGTCGGTGAGTGGCCGTGCAAGGAACGTTGACAACGCGGACGAGCGACAACGAAAAGATGGCGTGGCGGCGGCGACTCCTCAAAACCCACGGCCAAGCTTGGCTTGGCTTGGGCGGTGGTGCACTGGTGATGGAGATGGAGATAGTGGTGAATAGTGGTGCTCGGTGAGGTGGTGAGGACAGCAATGGTGGCTTGAACGAGCAGCATGGATGCAGCGGGGAGTGGTGGTTCACGGTGGTGGTGATGGTTAACAAGGGAAGAAGAAGAAGAAAAAAAAGAGGATGATGAAGATAAAGATGAAGGAAATGAAAACAAAATGGATGAGAGAGAAGGAGGAAGGAGCTTTGACTAAGGACTGAAGAAACGAGAGAGAGAGAGAGAGAGAGAGAGAGAGAGAGAGAGAGAGAGAGATTTCCCAAGATTTTACTAAAATCTTCATCATTGCAAATCCAACAAAATTCCCTAAAATCCTCTCCTCCTTTCCTTTATTCCTTTTGTCTTCTATTTCATAAACGTAAGGGCATTTTGGACATTCCACACACTTTTTGTCCAAACTTTTCAATTTTGCCCTTGGGTCCATTTGTTTGAATTGGGCTTGGTGGGCTTGCTTGGCCCACTTGGGCCTCCTTGGTTGATCCATATGGGTGTGAGGCCCAACAGCCCTCACTTGGCCTAGTTTCTCTTCCTGACATCCAATTCTTAATCGATTAACCCATTTTTGAAAATTTCGCTTGCCAATAAGTTAAAGGGCAAATGAGGTGACCTTCAAAGGATTAACCTTGAAACCCTCGAAAATTCAATACCCAAAACCAAATTAAATTTTATGGTTAAAATCGATCAAATGCAATTTTAGTACAACCTAAATTATTGGACAACTTTTAAGGGTTCTCTTGCCGTTGACCCATAGTCAATAGTTTTTGATCCACATTCGTGTCTCTTTGAATCATGGATGACACTTGGTAGTCATGTAATCTTGAGGGTTCAATTATATACCCTGAGTACAAAATCAATAAAAATCGGTTTATTATCGTTCGATACAAATATTGTAATCTTGCGGAATTGCTTGCAAACCAACTACATACTTCTGTCAAATAAATTTATATCAATTTGCTAATTGACTTATAGCATCATAGTATTGACAATTGTCGATCCTTATTGTCGAACGGTTAGTTTTTTTGATTGAATTCTCTGGTCTTTTGTGTTTTAACCATTTACAACCTTACCCAATAGATTAGTTAACTTTTAAGTGATCAGTTCAGAGTAAATTAACTATCGGTGCACTTATGAATAACAATTTCATATATTTTGAAATGGGTCAAATTTCGAGATATCACATATTATGTCTTGAGTTTGAGCACAATATGAGATTGTATGCACGTGTAGAGCATTTATTATTGAAAGTCCTGCGCAAATTGACAATAAAGAAGCAAAGTATGAATGCCCTCTTCACATGTGTATAATTGTGGCAATAGTGGGTATCATATAAGTGACTATTTTAACCTAAAAAATGAAATATGTAAGGGAATTAGAATTGAGTCTAGAGATGATGTTGCAATTGTAGCTTAGAATAATCTTGATGGTATCGATTGTGTCTTGTTTGTCACTAAAGATTCAGCATTTAACAGATGGATAGTGGATTATGGTTGTTCAATTCACACTACCCCAAATAAAAACTAGTTTATCATTTATTAGTGTATGGATAGTGGTAAAGTCTAGTTGGCAAACAACGCTGAATGTGAGATGTAGGTACTAGTAAGATTAAAATGATAATACACATTGGTATTGTAAGGACATTGATTGGAGTAAGACACGTTTCATAATTGAAAAAGAACTTAATTTCCTTGGGTCCCCTAGATTTAGCTAGTGATAGGTATTCTTCAAAAGGTAGGGTTCTTAAGGTTGTTCGAGGTGCCTTGATGATAATGAGAGGAATTAAGCATGATGGCCTATATGAACTTCAAGGTAAGACAGTGATAAGTTTTTCCCCAGAGACATTGGATGCATTTGTTCAAGAGCTTATTGACTGCTCAAGGAAGACCCGTGTGTTTGTGTTTATGCATAAGTTTGATGTTATTAAGAACATGCGGTCAAGAGCTTTGATCGAGATGGAGACTAGTAAGTCGATCAAGTGTGTGACATCCTGATTTTCCACTTCTGTTTTTAATTGAATGAGTCGGCATTTTTCTCTGAGTTGGCTACTCACAAGTTAATTAATCTATCAGCTGGAGCTGTTAAGGAATTTTAACGCTACAGACTTGAGAATTCGACTAGGAACCGATTACTCGACCATGCTAATTTGCAAGAGTCAATACGGCATTGTCAAAATCAATAAGAGATCAGAGATATGTCAATTCGATTGAGATATGTGATCAGTGAGTGGGTGATTCCACCTAATTGCAAAATTCTCGTTGAACGACACTGGATTGATTATTCTATCTTTTTATGTACCTTGTGTCCGTATTTGAAATCTCGAGATTTTCACGACAACCGAGAGTCGCTAATGTGTCAAAGATGTATATTGTGGCTTAAAAATAATCAACCACAAGTTAAATGCACCTAAAATTCCTAAAAGCTTCCCTGTAGATTAGGATGCGCTAAAATTGCATCAGATTGAAATAAACCATGAAATTGAACTCGATTTCAGAAATTGGAAGTTCTGTCATGTCAAAAGTCATTTTAGGAACGTCGACTCATCTTCCAAATTTTTTTCTACAAATCGAGATTTTCGACAAAAATCAAAGTATGGTTATTTTGGATTAGGAAATTCGTAGGCCCGCTTTTGATTGCAATTTTGGGATACAAGATGGTTTAATGGACAAGAAAAAATGTGGATTTAAGTGTGGACACCTTGAATGAATTTATAGGCTTCGATTTCAATTCATTTGGATAAGAATTGAAGGAGAATTGATGGAATTGGAGGGCAATGTGTACAAATTCATAGCCAAGGGTGGGGTGCATTTGGGGACTCAACTAAGACTTGTTGGGGAAGTTTTGTGAGGGAAAAGAGGCAGAGGATAGGGCTGAGTGGTTGGGGCAAGTGTAATGAGTGATTAAGGATGAGATTGTGGACTTTGAAGGCTTGTGGTGGTCCCTTCAGCAACCACCTTCTTCTTCCTCTTTGACCTTGCTTTCTCCATTGTAGAGGCCTTGAGAGAGCTTTTAGAGAACTAGGAAACCGAGCAGAGCAGCCTTCTCCATTGTCACACACCCGCCGGACTAGCCAAGCCCACTGTTTCCCCCCGTTTTCTCCTTCTGCTTGAAAGGAAAAAAAAAATGATACTAAGGCTGCATATGACAATGCTTCTAGGCTGGGGAAGAATTTTTTTTTTTTTTTTTCAGAAATAGTTCTTTTCTATTTCTATTCCGAGGAACAATTTCTAAGTAAAATAAGTTGTTTGGTAACTACACAAAATTTCTACTCTAGAAATAGAAAAAGAATAGAAATGCATTTAGTATGAAACCGTTTCTTTTTTGTATTTATTCATTTTTTTATTTTTGCTCACGGATCACCAATCGCCAACCGTCGGCCGCCCGCCGCCACTCCGCACGACCGCCGGCGGCCGACCGTCACTGTCGATCATCGTCGCACAACCCATCACCCGATACCTCCCGCCGAAGGCGAGCGGGCGGCCATGGGAAGTAGTGGTCGATGGGCTGCGTGGCGGTGGTCGGCAGTGACGATCTGCGGGCAACAAGCGGCAATGGGCGGTAGTGGCCAGCGGTTGGTGGTGGCCAACGTACAGCGGATGGCGGTGACAGATGGAGGCGGCAGTGGTTGGTGGTTGGCGGCGGAGGCGGTGGCCAACGATGGCCGATGGACGGCGGATGACGGTGGATGGCGGTGACAAATGGAGGTAGTAGTGTCCAACGGCCGGCAGTGGTGGCGGAGGACGAATGGAGGTGGCGGTGTTCAGCGGCCGGTGGCGGTGGTGGCTGACGGACGGCGGATGGCAGCGACGGATGGAGGTGGCGGTGTTCGGTGGCTGGCAGCGGTGGTGACAGTTGGCGGACAACGGTGGATGAGACATGGCGAACAGTGGCAACAGATGGAGGTGGTGGTGTCTGATGGTTGGCGGCAGTGGTGGCGGCTGGCGGACAACGGCGGATGAGGGACGGCAAACGGCGGCGACGAACGGAGGCAATGGTGTCCGGCGGCCGGCGGTGGTGGTGGTGGTGGGCCGGCGGTGGACCGATGATGGCGAACGGTGGCGACGAACAGAGGCGGCAGTGGCCGGCGATCGTTGGCGACGGACGGTGGCGCTTTGCCGGTCGACGGCGACGGTGGCTCCGAGCGGTTAGAGGTGGTCGCGGCAAAAAAGAGGAATAAAAAAAATAAAAAATAAAATTGGCTTATTTCTAGAAATCGTTCTCGGGAACAAGAAGCTATTTTTTTTGTTTCTTTTTTTCTATTCCAAAACTTTTCGGGAACAAAAAATAGAGAAATTGTTCTCGAACAAAAATTTTACCAAATGGATTTCTGTTCTTTTTTTTTGTTCCAAGGAACAAAAGAATAGAAATTGTGAGAAATGGAAATGTTACCGTGTAGACCCGAAAGTTATGACAGTTGTAGTGTCATTTTCCTAAAATGCTTGATTTTATCTGTCATGTTAATAATAAATTAAAGAAAAATTATAGGAAGAGACAATAAACCTGACATATACCAAAGAAAACCAGAAAGGAAAAAAAAAAAAAAAGGATGCTTTCTAACGTAGCGATTAAATCCAGGTAGGGACCAATTACACGTGACTTTGTTTGCATTCCAATGCCAGTGAAGAGCTGAGATAATGCAAGTACGGGTAATGCCTGCCACTTTTCGGGAGATAATTTGGTTGCTTTATGGTATTCCCGTGAGTAACACGTAGCAGATAGCTATATCTAGTCAGTTAGGCCAACCGGAAAAACCGTCCCTCTTCAGCAAGAAGACAACTTCATACTAAAGAAGACGATGACGTTGAATCTATCCAAACTCATTTAATATATAGGTGCCTATTCATCTATATATATAGAGGCAACGATTACAACCATTTCCAGCACTCGAAGAGAAGCTGTAACCTGAAATTCATCAGATACTCTGTCATCTACGCGTAGCATGGATTACAGGATGAAGTGCATGTTGCGGAGCCTCTTTGTTATCGTGATCCTATCTGCGAGGGTCGAGACTCGTCCGCTGCATCAGTTTCTCGAGGAGAATAACATTGTTGCACAACCGGCAAAGTCGTATAAGTTTGCCAACGGAGTTGCTTTGGGGAGAGGAGGAGCTGTTCATAGAGAAGAGCAGCGTTACCGATCCATGAGAGCAAGTCCTGGTGGACCTGATCCGCAACATCACTACATAAATGTCTAGTTATCCTACGTTCACACCGTGTCTCAATAAATTCCAATTGTCAGGTCACATAAATGATCTTTATTTCGAAATATGTGACTAAATACATGCATAGTGTGAGCTTTGTTGGGACATTAAACGGAGCATCGTGTGGGATAGATAATATCTTGGTCCGCATGTGGCATCATTTAGCTCAGTTGATTTCAGGAGACTGTGCTACCTTCTGTTGCATAATCACATTTCATCTTACAATGGTAGGAACATATCTTCTAACATGGCATTGATCCCATGTTGTTACTGTGGGAAGAAGGAACAACCCATCTTTGTACATGAAAACCCTACCTATGGTATTCGTGACAATTACATTCAAATGATATCATGTGTTGCACACGGCATTTTTTGTTTTGCTTGCTATGCTTACTTCATATGGAGAATCAGATATAAAACTCAAAGTGAATGAGAAGGATATGGGGATGAATGAAAGAAGGATCTAGCAGAGTTTCCTTGCTATGCTTACTTCATATGGAGAATCAGATATAAAAGTGAGGTACTGTAGATCCTCTGCTTGTCTCGGTCTAGCAATTCATTCCATGTTCGCGTGCGAATCGATCTCGAGCACTTGTCTCGGTCTAGCAATTCCTTCTTCCCACAGTGAGCTAGACCGAGATCGATTCGCACACGGACATGGAATGAATTGCTAGACAGAGACAAGCAGAGGATCTACAGTACCTCACTTTTATATCTGATTCTCCATATGAAGTAAGCATAGCAAGGAAACTCTGCTAGATCCTTCTTTCATTCATT